>NC_066617.1:274328357-274548357 GCF_025201925.1 Gopherus flavomarginatus
ATAAGAGCACACAAGTCTTGACATTATTTCATTTTGTTATGCGCATCTGTCAAGGAACAGAGATATGATACAGCTACTAAAAACTGATGATTGTGGAACAGTGAAACTTGACAGCATTTCATTTCCTTTATGTTCTGATTATACATTTATCAGGAAACCTGTATCTCTTCTAGTTCAGCTAGAAATTGGTAGAATTCAAGAACTCAAAGGCTTGGCAAAGAACTGTCCTATTATTTGGTATCATCTTACATTTTAGAGAAGTTGCTTGGTTGAGTCATTGTTAAGGCTTTTGCTTCTCCTTTCATTATTGTGGTACACTATCCAGAGATCACATTTCTATAGGCCCTATAACTGCTCTGCAGCGCAAATTAAACGCTGGGATATTTCATACATATACTGTGAAGTTTCAATGGTTGTCAATCATAGTTTGTAAAATATAAGGATTACAACCTGATATTAACATCCAAATCCATTGTGTTCATTTTATGTGTGAAAATGAGAAACCCTTGTGCAGACTCTAGATTTCGCAGCCTCTTTGTCACCCTGTTTTTAATTTATCTCCATGTTTTGAGCCAGTAAAATAATTTTACTTATCTGTTCAATGCAAAGTGATAAAATATATCTATTGATCTGAATTATCAGAACTTGAGTGGGTCTGCAGGTCATGTGAGGCATCAGTTACATTTTATTCTGATCAGAGAGCAAGATCAGAAAGTAATTTTAGTAATTTCTCAGTGAGTAAGGAGCTATTTCTTGAATTTTGTTAAACTAAAGTTCCTGTTCAGTTTCCTTAAGGAAATTAATTTCTGTGCTTACTTTGCATTAATCTGAAGAACTTTTGTCTCTTGAAACTAAAACATGTTTAACGATGATGGGTAAAATTAATCAGTGTATGGACGTTTTCTTTTTCTAGGTCTACTTCAGTAAAAATTACCCAGAAGTTATTCAGAATGGTCAAGTTGTCACAGATTCTTCAATAGATGCTGCCTCAGGATTAATCTTATGTGAAACTGCCCTGTGATCCAGCGTAGACGTGATTGCTTTCTATAGAATGCAAACCGGAAACCATCTAAACTGGATGACTGTCAGTGTTTAGAGTGGAGCTTTTTGCACTAGACAAGAATCATATTTAATATTAAGAAAAATGTTTCATCTAGCTCTTTCTTTAATTTTAAATACATTTCCATTGCTAAAGGAATTAGGCAGACCTAGGGTTTTTATTTTGAAAGTTACATTGCAAAGACTTTCATATTTAAATTACAGATGCAAGGCATCTAACAATTCCAGGGTGCAGTTTTAGAGGTTGTTAGAAAACCTGGAGTTTCTCTATTTTCCCATTTGAAAGAATGTAAAATCAATTTGTTTAGTGTCACTTTAAAATTTGTCTTACAGCAGTTTTGATAATATAACACACCATTTTCTAATGCAATACTTATTATATACTCCATCTTTTTAAAGCAGTTTTGCAAACTGGCAGAAACAAGAACTGAACCAACCAAAAATATATTTTTATAGAGATAAGTTCACATATTGTTGTAAATATAAATTTTAAAATTAAAATGTAATACAGGTATGGCGTGTAGAAATTAACGTAAAAATTTCAGTTTTCCTTTGCTGAGATCCAAATGCTGAAAATGAATATCAATCTACTGTATTTTAGAAGAAAATGGTTGCATTTTGCTTATATTTTGCACTGCACCAATATTTAAATAATTTAATATACATTCCTCTTTTTATCCAGCTAATCAAAGAAAAAAGTATTAAATTAACTAGAGGAAATACTTATTGAAAGACTTGTCATCAGTAAACACTATGTAGTGAAAAGTTATCTTCTGCAAAACACATTGTGAAAATGTATACGTTATTTGCATTTATTGTGCCTTAATACAATTCAAGCCAAATCTCCACCTGCAGAGTACACAGCAAATTCATTAAATATACTTTTTTATTTTACTGTTTTAAATTAATGCATTTAAAAAATTTGCATCAGGAATTCTGTTTAAATGAAGCTTTGTGAAGTTGCCATTTCAGCTCTCATGGATAGAAAACTATCACTTGTAATTTTGACAGTTTCAGAGTGGTAGCCGTGTTTAGTCTGTATCAGCAGAAATAACAAGGAATCCTTGTGGCACCTTTAGAGACTAACAAATTTATTTGGGCATAATCTTTTGTGGGCTAAAACCCACTTCATCAGATGCATGGAGTGAAAAATACAGTAAGCAGTATAAATATTACAGCACATGAAAAGATGGGAGTTGCCTTACCAAGTGGGAGGTCAGTGCTGGAAACTGGACATCATTAAGTTAGGCCTGAATAAAGACTGGGAGTGGATGAGTCACTACAAAAAGTAATTTTCCTTCTGCTGATACTCACCCTTCTTGTCAGCTGTTGGAAATAGGTGACATCCACCTTGATTGCATTGGCCTCGTTAGCACTACATAAGTAATTTTCCTTCCCTTAATATTAGCACTGACCCCCCAAATGTTTTAGTCTCTAAGATGCCGCACGGACTCCTTGTTGTTTTTGTAATTGTGAGTATCCCTACTGATATTGAGAAGAATTTAAGGAAACAGATCTGTATTATGTGTTCATAAGTTAGGTCCTGATCCAGTAAAGGGCTTAGCATGTAGCACTATTGTGGATGTGTCCTGCCAGTCACACCCCTTCACACGCACTTATGCCAAGGTTCAAAATAGAGACCAGCTGTTACAGATCTCTGCTCTGTGGCATTCAAAGGGTTGTGGCATCCCTGGATGTGGGTTCTTTGTGGTATGGACCACCTGCACAGCAGAAATGATCCATTTCTGCTGCATTTTGTTCTCATTTGCCCATCTACACAGGTGTGGCATCTGGCTCCTAGTAACACTTTTATTATTTCAAACTGAAATACTTTTCTGCTTGGGCAGATTCTGACACCCTTTCCCTCGATGAGTAGCACCTTACTCCACAATTACTCCCATTAAATTCAATAGGGTGGCATTTGATATGGTGCTATTTAACATAAGGGGCTCACATTCGGACCCTTTTATTGGTGTGAGTCTAATCTCACCTAACCCTGTTTTACAGTGGTGCAATTCTATGGCCTTGCATGGATTTATGTCTTGGGTTTACAATAAGATAAGAGGAAAGTCATGCATACTGTGTGTGATATGCTGGAGTTTTTAAACATACAAAAGTGCAGGCATCTGGCCATATTGTACTGTGAATCTATGCCCATAATTTCCATCTATATTCAGGAGAATCATGTGCATGGATCAAGGGTATAATGTGGCTCTAGGCCATTTCAGCCAAAAATGCTTTTATGATATATTTGAGAGAAGAATCCAAAGTTTCTAGCTTCTGCAGGCTCACTGGCATGAAAGCTAGACAGATCTTGCTATATCAGACCCTCCACTAGTATACTGTACTTAGAATTAATTTGATACTCTAGCTTTTTGAATGCACACAGAAAATGTTAGGCATCTATGAGAATGCTGTTTATGCTGTATAACATGTTTTGACAGGACAATACTGGCTATATTTCTCAAATGTCAATGTCATAGAAATCAAACTGAAAACCTGTGTAAGTTGTTGAACAGGACAACTGGTACTGCTATGTTCATGTTCTAGTAACTCCTCTCAATGCCATTAAATCCATATTGTACTCTTTAAAAAAAATAGTTCAGCTAAGTAATGCAGGTTAGATTTGATCAATAAATCATTGTTCAGTTTTTTTTCTTAACATCTGTTGCTGTTTTGTTTTAACAGTTTTGTAGGGTAACATGGGCTGGTTCATTTATTTTCAGATGAGTAAAAAATGTATCAGTGCACCTTATTGTTAACAATCAAATGTATGACTTAGTGTTTAAGTAACGTGTGGGAGGGAATTGGTCTTCCATTTGTTGAGTCTCTTGACTGTTAAATGTACATAGTGTTGTTCCAAATAAGCCTTTTACATATCCATTTATGGTAGAATTCAACTGAACAGTTCTCACATCCACATTTGAAAATATTCTTAATTTACTTGCAAGCAACAAAGCTGGGTCATTATGATCTACATTCCTTAATAGGAATCTCTTGGAAATTAATTCCATCTTCTGAATTATTAAAGTCTTTTAAAACAATTTCTTCACCATAAGCTGCCTTAAAATTCTCTAGATACTTCATTCTAATATAGACTATTTAAAATACAACAACTCTGAAAGTCACCAGTGCATAGGTTTATTTGTTGGGAAAGAGACAAAGAGCAGCCCTTGGTTCCGATCAAAATAATTGTGGTTTAGCCAAATGACAGTCATGGCGTATCTGATATCTGTTGGTACAAAATTGACAAATTGTGGAAGAATAAACACCATCAGGAGGAAGATTGCACAGAATTCTTTTAAATAATGTTTGTCCCCGGGTCTGGTGGACCTTGTGGCAATGTTCTGTTGAATTCCCTGCACCAAGGTCTCACGCTTAGGGTAGATCTAAGCTCAAGTGCAGCAGTACCAGCATGCTTAGTCCTTGAAAGAGGCCATCACTTTCTTTGGTGAAGATCAGTTTTTCTGGTTGTCTGAGTGATTGTTGACTGGTTCTAGTAAACTTTCCAGCCTGTGGTTAGAAAAATAGTGGTATGATGCATATGGATAAAATTGTGGGGAAACAGAAGATCCTTAGAACTCCCAAAAAAGGTATAGAGACCTCCCTGAAAAGTGTTGCTTTTCAGATTGCCTGGTCTGTTTTCGCTCGTCTTTTTTTAAAAAGGCTAATTATTTCCTCTGATGTGGGTGAACTTCTGACATTTTAACAGAAGAATGTAGATTTCTACATACCCTTTAGTTTTCCTTGGAATTTGTATAATGACTTTAGATTGTTGTTGTCATAGAACGGTTTTTAATTGACTATATGGTTTGACGTATTGCTGTGTAAAGAAAGTGGGATGATAAAATCCTCAAAAGTATGTGTTACCCTGCTGTAATGATCACATGTATTATCATGTAAAGACACAAATGCAGTATTGCATTTGAAATAATTTGTATTATGGCACTATCCAGAAGCCTCAACCAACATATGGGCCCTTTACATTTGTGTTCGATGCTGTAAAAACACGTGGTAAGAAATGGTCCCTTCCCCAGAGGGTTTACAGCCTAAACAGACCAGACGGACAAAGGGTAGGAGGAGAAACAGATATTTGCAATATCTGTCACTGCCCTGACTCTGGAAGAGTGTTCTGAGTCCAGAGGGCCTTGCTGATAAGGAGCCTGGATGGAAGGGATGATGGACTGAGGTTAACTCTGCCCACTTCTCCTGCCAGCGAGGATGCTGGCGTGGAGGCTCATTTGTGCAACAAGTTCCCCTTTGGAATAAATAAACTAGACACTGGAAGGGGCACCGTTTAATATGTGTCAGCCTCACTGAACTTATTGAAAGCACACTAAGGGAAACCAAAGCAGAGACAGAGCCCTGGTTCCTCCACAGACTGCCAGAGATTGCCCCAGCTGTGAGTGCTCACCATTACACCTGTTTGTTGTTGGGATATTTGCTATATTAATATATTGATTTAGTTTAATAGCAGGCTTTAAGCAGATAAGCAGGAAGAAAGGAATGAATTCAAAATGACCTTGACAAATTGGTGAATTGGTCTGAAATCAGCAAGATGAAATTCATTAAAGACAAGTGCAAAGTTCTATTCTTAGGAAGGAAAAAAAAAATCAAAAGTACAAATACACCATGGGAAATAACTGGCTAGGAAGTAGTACTGCTGAAAAGCATTAGGAGGTTTTATTAGATCACAAACTGATTATGAGTCAGCAATGTGATGCAGTTGTGAAAAAGGCTGTTGTGACAATCAAGGTCCAGACACCCCAAGGGGCGTATGGGGGATCTGAACCCCACAAAATAAGCAATTGAATCAACTGGTTGTAGACAGTGTTATATATTTAAAATATGCCAACTAAGGTCCTTTGTGAAAACTTGTAATGTCCTGAACTTGATGGCCATTAGGAGATATATATACAGGCTCTGGTTACGAATTGATGCATGTATTTATGTGTAGAAAATTGTAATTGTGCCCATAGTGCAAGTGCAGCATCACCTCAGAGCAGTGCAATGAGACAATCAGACAGGGAGGGCACCGCCTAGGCAGGTGTTCACACTCTGAGCACCTAGCATTCTTCAGGTAGGAAGAGACAATGGTGGACCATTAAAATAAATGGGAAAAACACTGAAACAACTTGAAACTGAAAAGAAAACCCCATTCTGGGAAACCTCATCCCTGTTCTGTGTGATCATGAATTACCATAGTCCTAGGGAAAAGGAAGAAAACCCTGCAAACTCTGTTAAAAGGCAAGGGGTTTGAAGTGAAGACTATCCACAAATGAAGGGTCAGCAATTAAGCAGGGTGCTTTCCATGAAGCACTGGATCCCTGTAGGACAGAGGGCCTGCTGGGAAACTGTTCAGAGGCAATAGGTAACTTGTATTAACCAAGGGAATTTAGCTCATATAGAAATGTAAACCCTCAGATTGTGTCTTTCTGTTCTGTGTGACTTGTATGTGTTTTGCCTTTCCTTACTATTGCAACTTTGAATCTGTGATATTTTTTCCTATTAAACTTTTTGTTTGTTTCTACCTCAAGCAGGCCTCTGTTGTGCAGACGGTGGGGAGCATAAGTGCCAAAGTGAATGGATAACTGGGGGCAGGTTTCCTGCCCTTCGTGGTGATGAACTGGATGGGAAAAGTCCAAGTGTCTGGTAGTTACGACCTCAGGAAGAAAGATTTGGGGGAACTCGGGACCAGCAGGGATTGTTGTGGTAACCCAGTAAAAAGTAACTAGGCTGGTGGAAACCAGGATGGGACCTTAGACTGGCAGGCTGGCTACTGGGAGCAGAGCCATGAAGAAAAACAGCATAGCACTAAGACACCCAAGTTACACGGCAGGCAGTGACAGAATCCCTTATTGATCCCCAAAAAGGTCTGGCTGTACAGCAGCAAAACCCTTTATTGTAGAAGGCAAAAGCAACAGAAATATTGTCCTTTGTTGGAAAGAGAGTTAAAATACAGACAGGAAAAGTGAACAGATCAAGAAAGGTCAGCGAGTCGAGTTCTGCAAAGAAAGGAAGCTGAAATCTAAAAGCTTAAGAAGTCAGAGCTGGTGTCTTCGCTGTATGAGGATAACCAGGGGCAGAATGAGTACCAGACCAGGACCTAGGAACTCCCAAGAAGAGGTATGGAGGAGTAAATCTTTCTCCTTCATTCTCACTCAGAGCTGGTGTGAAGCTGCACAGCACAATATCTACACTCTATCTCAAATGGGACAACTGTCATGTTAGAAAACTGGTAACTATTCTTTCATTACATATCTTCTAAATTAAAATATGTAACTGATACTGACTTGTAGGGGTTTATTCTGCCAGACATTTCCATCTTTTCACTTTTTCATTCCGCACATAAATTGTTAAAAGGCAGGGCAAGCTTGTTATAAAACTTAGTTGTGAGGCTAGCTCTTTAAGGTCAGTGTCTAACTTCCAGTTGCACTGAAACCCACTGCATATATAGTACAGCATTTTTTTCCTATCCATTTTTTTAGTATAGCACACAAATTGAGCAATCCCCCTCTTGTACAAGTGGGACAATTTATGTGTGTGGGTGTGTGTGTAGTCACTGTCAGTCTGTAGTATCAGTTACCTCCATGAGGATTTCAGTGTACTTTGCAGGGGACATTATTGTTTTTGAAGAACTGGAGTCCATGTTTTCTTCCATTCTCTGAATGGCATTTTCACCTTTAAAAAAAAAAATAAATATGTAACTGTCTTAAGTTTAAGATGGAAAGACTTCTTAGTTTTCTCAATTTATTCATAATCTTATGAAATGTAGGTGGGGGAAATAAATAGGATTTCAAATGTGCTGACTTGTTTGAAAAATGTATATTGTTGCTTTAGGACACAGTATTTTGGAGACAAAAAAGACTTTTTAATGCTGCTTCTGAAAAAGGAGAAAAGGGTCCTATTTTATATTTTCTGTTTCATCTTTGACCGAAATCCTAGACTCTGGGATGAGATTGTCTGTCCTTGCTGCCATCCATCTTATGAGAGAGACAAGGTGGGTGAGGTCATATGTTTTATTGAGCCAACTTCTGTTGATGAGAGAGAGAGAAGCTTTTGAGATACTCAGAGGTCTTCTTCAGGTCTGGGCACTCTACAGTCAGAATAGTCATACAAAGAATTTATACAAAATATTTCTTAGCAGTTAGGTATTCCACAAACAGTAATCTTGTCATCATGGCTTCTCACTTCAAGTGTACATGGGAAAGTTTCTTGGTCAAAACCACACATCTACAATAGTGAATAATTTTCCTATAATTTAGACTATTATAGATCTTTGTAAGACTCTGAAGGCCAGATCCTTAGCTAATATAAATCAGCATGGATTCAGTGGATCTATGCCAATTTATACCTGCTGAGATCTGGGCCTGAAAATTGCTATTATGATTTATATTAATGATATTATTTGTTGTAGCCATACTTGAGCTTAGTGATCTGCACTAAGGGTAGGAATCGGCCCTCAGCCATGTTTCCACACCATCAAAGAGTGCAGTATCAGCTAAAGAAGGGGTCTCAAACACGTGGCCCCCGGGGCTATTTCCTGCAGCCTGCACCTGTGCCCGCCCCCCTAGCCTACCTCCAGGCCAGAGGTGGGCAAACTACAGCCGCAGGATTGCCTCCCTTGAGCCCCGTGCCGCTCCCTGAAGCAGCTGGCATCATGTCGCTGCGGCTGGGGGGGGGAGCAGAGGGCTCCATCCGTGTGTTGCCCTGGCTTCCCAGCATCGCCCCCCTGCAGTTCCCATTGGCCAGGAACGGGAAACCGCAGCCAATAGGAGATTCGGGGGAGGTACCTGGAGGCGCGGCAAGCAGTGTGGGGAGCCCTTCATCCCCCTCCCCCAGGGGCCACAGGGACATAGTTCCAGCTACTTCCTGGAGTGGGGCTGGGGCTGGGGCCAGCAGCCTGCCCTGGCCCTGGTGTGCGCTGCTGCCATCCCGGAGCCCGAAGCCCTCCTGCACTCCAACCCCGTGCCCTGAGCCTCCTGCTGCATCCCACACCCCTTCTGCACACCAATCCCCTACCCTGAAACCCCTGCCTACACTCCAACCCCCTGCTGCAGCCCAACTCCCTGCCCTGAGTAGGTTCTAAAGTTTTACATTTTACATTGTTTTGTTTTTGAGTGCAGTTATGTAACAAAAAAAAAATCTGCATTCATAAGTTACACTTTCAGGATAGAGATTGCACTACAGTACTTGAGTGAGGTGAATTGAAAAATACTATTTCTTTTGTTCATCATTTTTACAGTGCAAATATTTGTAATAAAAATAATATAAAGTGAGCACTGTATACTTTGTACTCTGTATTGTAATAGAAATTAATATATTTGAAAATGTAGAAAAAATCCAAAAATATTTAATAATTTCAATTGGTATTCTATTGTTTAACAGTGTGATTAATCACGATTAAGTTTTTTTAATCACAGTTAATTTTTTGAAGTAATCACGTGAGATAACTGCAATTAATCAGCAGTCCTAATTTAAAATAACAGTAGCAAAGATAGTGTGTTTTCTTCTCCAATAATACAACATTAAAAAAAAAAAAAGAGGAATGAAAAGGAATTGCTTTGTTGGGTGCAGGCAAAGGGATTGGGCTGGTGCGAACTCTGTTCTGTTGTTGCACTTTGCTTTGCCAAAGTGCTGCATTTAGCATTGCCTGTAGCATCTTCTGGCAGCGATGTGGGCCCAGATCCTGGGCTGGAGCCAAGGAGCGCACACAGTGCACCACAGGAGGGCTGGTTGTATACATGGTTGTAAAACATCTTTGGGTTCTCATCCACAGCTGGCTCTGCTGGTCCCATGTCATGAGGTAGAATTGCCTGAACTTTGCTCTAAAGTTACACCGACTGTCAAGAGTCCCAAGGGCCCATTATAGTAGCTGAGAATCAGCAAGTTTCAAGCAGGTTCATGTCTCACCTCTTTTTCCTTGGTAATGCTCCATACTCTGCCAGCCAAGAAAACACTGGCGTAAGTGCGGCTTTGCTGGTTTGACATCCCTGGAGAATCCTCCTTTAGTGGGGTGATTCTACCACATTGGATTACCAGTAACAGCAGTGTTAGCTCCATGATCACTTTGTGCTTGCAGCATATTGCAAAAAGGCCAGACCGCACCCCAAGACATGGGCTCTGATGTGGTTTGGTTGATTTAACATCTGCAAGCTTTTGGAGAAGTGATTTCTGCAAATGGAGCTGAGCAAGTAATTCACAGAGAGTCACTTATCCAGCTACACTCCACACCTACCCCTAACCCTCTGCTCCTCTGCCCTGTCCTCATCCATCTTCCCTTTTCTTTCTTTCTGTTTAGCTGATCCCCTCATAAGTAACCGCCAACCTCAAATCATCATCCTCATTATAGAACTAACACACTGTTTGTTGCCATCACATGGCTCACGCCGCTTGTGTGTTCTACCCTGTCCTCCACCCTGTGTCTGTCTTGTCTATTTAGATTGTAAGTCGTCCAAGGCAGGGACTGTCTGCAACTCTGTATTTGCACAGCACCAAGCACAAGGTGGTGCCATTCTTGGTTGGTCCTCAGGCCCTACTGTAATAAACATGTTTAATAACAACAGTGGATTTGGTTCCCCTTTGCACAATCAGATGGTGGTTTCCTCACATTCATTCTTTAGTTGAAATTACTCAGTCTTTGTATTGATTGTAAACAACTGTTTTTAAGTATTTGCTTAATGACTCCTGTTGTTTGAGCTGTGATGGTCATTTGTGACTGAACAGAGAAGTCACATGGTTTTGTTTCAGGTCCCTTATTGGTGTGAATACTCATACTTGTGAAGTTAAAATTTAGTTTTCTGTGAATACTTGGGCATGTGACTTTGAATGTCAGTTTCTATGAGCCTAGAGTGGAGTGGATTGTTAGTGGTCTGTTGTGGACAGTCTCTTGTGGTAGGTGATTTATTCTGAATACACCCAATATGAGGTGATTATGCTACATCGTTTTCTATCATTGGACAGATTGTAAATGTATTTGTATGTTTGCAAGAAGCTGTAACAAAAAAGGCTTTGCAGAACCAGTTACAATTGTTGAAAGCAAAAAAATGAAAGACTAAATGCTCCCTGGAGAGAGATCACAGGTTCATCCTCTTGAAGCCCAGGGGAAGGGAAGGGATTCAAGCACATTCTCAGAAGATTACAGTCTCGTCCTCATGAGAACTGTGTGGGTCTGCTCCCTGCGGAGAGATCTCAGAATCATTTCTACAAGGCCTTGGGAGAGGCAACCATTCTCGTGACCCCTCTAGAAGTTAGAACCCCTCCCCAGGGAGAGTTTGCTTGTTTGTAGGGGGTGTGACAGCAGGAACAGCATGAAGATTCTCCTACAAGGGTCCCTGTGGCATAAACCAAGTGTTCAGTTTTACCTATTTGAAGAGAGGGATGGGACACTTCAGCAGAGGGTATGGGATGACCAGCTGTTGTGAAGCTTCAGGGTGCCCTGTGAGGAACATTTGACAACAGACAATGGTTAAAAAGATTTCCTAATGGTTTGGTTAATTGACTGATAGGGAAACCTTCACTATCCCCCCCGCCCCGCCCTCCAAGGAATGTGAATGCTTATTGGCTGGGCTCCACTGATTGTTTAAGAGGGAAACTTGTGGGCCCCTGGGAGGGGCCTTCTCTGGGTTGCCAACAATATGACTGATAAGAAACTGGTCGGAATCGCTGCTGCTGCTGCCAAGGATCCACTGGAAAGATTGCTTTTCCCTCCAGCTTCTTGTTCCAAGAGGAAAAGTATCAGTCACCCTTTCCCTGGAGCTGTTATTGAGGCAAACTTCTATCACTGCTTGTTAATGTTTATGATCTGGAATGAATGTTTCACACTCAGCAGGAGCTGTTTGCCCAAGTGATATTAAGCGTTTGCTTTGGACAGCTTAGGGCTTGTCTACAAGTGCAAGTTTTGTCACCAAAAACTGGCTTTTAGAGACAAAACAGCGACAATGTTCACACTGCAAGGTCACTTTTTTCGGGGAAAAAACACCTAGTTTGGCGACAAAAAACTTCCACCCCTGCGAGAGACTATTGTCTTGTCCCCTCCCTTTATTGTCAACGAACAGCCAGTGTAGACACCAGAGTTTTTGGGTTTTTTTTAATTATTTTATTGGCCTCCAGAAAGTATCCCACAATTCCCATGCTGCCACTCTGGTCAGCAGTTTGAACTCCACTGCTCTGCAGCCAACCCACCCCTCCTCCTTGCAAGCCCTGGGAATTTTAAATCTCATTTTCTGCTTGCTGGCTTCCCAGAGGAGCTTCCCAGGTGAGTATGGCTGGCTATCTCACAAAACACGCTCCCACTTGGACCACTGCTGAGTTGTTGGATCTGATCAGTATATGGGGAGATGAGTCTGTTCAGTTACAGCTGTGAGTGACCCGTAGGAATCGAGAAACATATGGGCAGATTTCTCGAGGCTTATGTGAAAGGGGCTATGATTGGAACACACAGCAGTGCAGAGTGAAGATAAAGGAGCTGAGGCAGGCGTACCATAAGGTGTGGGAGGCGAACCATCACTCCAATGGTGCACTTAAGACATGCCGATTCTATAAGGAGCTGAATGCTATCCTCGATGGTGACCCCATCTCCATTGCCAGTTGTCCTGTGGATATTTCACATGCAGCTGGAAAAGGGGGTAACCTGGAGGCTGAAATTGTAGATGAAGAAGACAAGTTAGAAGAGGATGTGGTGCTCCCAAGAAGGTCGCCCAGTCGGGCAGGCAGCCAGGAACTTTTCTCCACTCCAGAAGTGCTCAACGGAGAGCAAGAAGCAGATGAGACTCCGTGTAAGTTGCTGTGGCTTGTTTAGGGAATCGAAAAGTGGGAGGCAGGTAGTGTTTTCAGTGAGCTGGACATTGCCCTGTGTAGCTAATCTGCAAGGCCAAGTAGAGTGTCGATGGACATTGAAACCTGCAGGGAATCCTCCAGAGAGAGGCTCTGGAAAGTTTCCAAGAGGTAGTTGTTAATCCTCGGCCACAAATTCCCATCACTCCACCCCCTCTCACAGCTTGCACAGTGATAGCTGGAGCTGCACACAATTGTGAGGTTTTACCCTTTTTAACAATAAATAAAGACTACAGTATTTTATGGTACAGTGTTTTTATTCTGTGTTCTACAAAAGCGTATAGCAATCAATTCACTCTCGGGAACAAGCTTCTAAAGCATTGGGTTGCACAGATCTTGGGCCCCAAAATTGTAAATGGGTGCAACAGGGAAGCAACTCCAAAGCAGACGTGTTACTGCCCTTCATTGTCAAAGTGGTTCCTCAAAGCCTCTCTGATGTTAATAGCAGCCCTCTAGGCTCCTCTGACAGCCCTAGCATCTGGCTGTTCAAACTATGAAGCTAAGCGCTCTGCCTCAGTGCTCCGCACCTGAGCAAACATTTCACCCTGAGATTCACACAAATTATGCATATGGCCATGGGAATATTATCCTCTGTAAGGTCTAGCCTGCTATTTAAACACCTCCGGTGAGCTTTCAAATGGCCAAAAGCCCATTTGACTACCATGCGGCACCTGCTCAGCCTGTTGTTAAAACGCTCCTTGCTGCTGTCCAGGTGCCCTGTGTAAGGTTTCATGAGCCAGAGCTGTAAAGGGTAAGCTGGGTCTCCCAGGATTACTATGGGCATTTCCATATCCCCCACTGTGAACTTGTGACCTGGAAAGAGAGTCCATGCCTGCAGCTTTCTGTACAGGCCACTGTTCCTGAAGATGCGCCTTTCCAGATCAGCCTGCATTGATGTTCATGAAACACCCCCAGTGATCCACAAGCACCTCCAAGACCATGGAGAAGTATCCCTTTCTATTGATGTACTCAGAGGCAAGGTGGTCTGGCGCTAAAATTGGAATGTGGGTGCCATCCAGCACCCTGCCACAGTTAGGGAAACCATCTCTGCAAAGCCATCCACTGTTTCATGCACATTTCCCAGAGTCATGATCCTATGCAGCAGGATGCGACTTACTGCCCTGCACAACCCCAACAGTGGACTTTCCTACTCCAAATTGATTTGCGACTGACTGGTAGCAGTCTGGATTCGTCAGCTTCCACACAGTGATTGCGACATGATTCTCTACCAAAAGGGCAGCTCTCAATCTGGCGTCCTTGTGCCACAGGTTGGGGGCCAGCTCAGCACATAGCTCCATGAAGGTTGCTTTACGCATCCTAAAGTTCTGTAGCCACTGGTCGTCATCACACACCTGCATGACAGTGCATTCCCACCAGTCAGTGCTTGTTTCCCTAGCCCAAAAGCGATGGTCTACCGTAAGCAGCTGCTCTGTGAATGCACAAAACACTGCTAAGTTGCTGCTGTCCTTACCACATTCAGGTACCTGTGATTCATCCTCTGACAACTTTGCAAGTAACTCTGAGAGTAACTGCTGCCATGCGCGATGTCCTCACGACAGCTGACAGCGCATAGGAGAAAAAGTGCGGGATCCATCCTCTCTCACTGCAGATGCTGGCATGCACTACGAAAGAATGACAGTTGGGAAAATGGCACAAAAGGAAGCCAGAGACCTTTGGAGGGGTGGGACACAAAGCGATGCATGATGGTACATTATGCACATCCCAGGATGCACTGCGCTCTGTTTCTGCATTCCCACAACACCTAGCGACAGATGGTGCCGCTGGGCACTATGGGATACATACCCACAGTCCATTGCTCTCGCTATCGACAAAGGTGCCCCAACTGTGGACATGATCCCTCGACAGAGGGAGCAAATGTAGACACGCTTTGGTGGCTTTTGTCGACTTTTTCCATGGCGACATTAGTTTCATCGAAAAAACTTGACAGTGTAGACAAGCCCTCATCTACTTGCTTGCTTTGCATATGTCAGCTAATGCTTCATCTTGCACTTGTGGCTTTGGAACGAAGACCACTCTCTGTTGTCCCAGTTGCATTACTACTTGCTGTATGTAGTAGAACCCAAATGGTCAGTCTCAAAAGTCTGTGATGCTGCATGAAGCTCCACACAGAGGCCCAAGCAGCTGAATTTCCAGTTGCTGTGGTCAGTGACATTTGGGCAAGCAAAATGTACTCTGCCCCTGACCAAGGGAAAAGAGGCCATTACCTCCTAAAATGGGGATATCCTGCAGCTGCTTTGGACACTGTGCCTATAAATCAACTAATTAATGAATTAACATAAATGAATGTTTACATTTATTCCTTGGCTGGCTAAGTTACATGCAAGATCAATTTTGGTTTTATTTTTTCTCATAAAGATTTTATTTAACCCGTTTGAAAAGGTCCATCTATTGAAATTTACTGTTTTCTCTTCCTATTTTAGGCAGAAGCTGTCAGGGCTGTAGAGGGAGAAGTTTAGCAAATGGTAAAATATTCTGCAGATGCTGTAAATCAAAGGAGATCAGGCAACCAGGATGAATAAAGGAATTCTCTCAACCCACCTTCCTCTAGCAATATACTCTTGCCAGCAGATCTGATTCAATCTAGGAGTCTGAGAAGGATCCACTGGAATCAAAATCCCTTCCAACACCTCAGCATCGTCACCGGTCGTTAAAGCAGCTATCATTGCCTACAAGTATCAGGATAAATGGGGCTCATGTCTCAGCCACATACCTTTCATCACATTTCCTCCTTAAGCAATTTTCCATCACTGCCATTTCTCCTTTCAGGGAGTGGAGACAGTACCACCACCATCAGTGACCTCTTTCAGGGAGAGAGGAACCATCAGTGTCTGCCTTCCCCCTTTCACCCTCTAAGATGTAGGGTAGGATGAAAACTAGTGTTGGTGGCACTAAGTGGGGTGTACTAACAGAAGCGTCATTTGTAAGACATGGGAGGTAATTGTCCTGCTCTTCTTGGCACTGGTGAGGCCTCAGCTGGAGTACTGTGCCCAGTTCTGGGCCCCACACTTTAGGAAAGGTGTGGACAAATTGGAGAGAGTCCTAAGAAGGGGAATTAGGTTTAAAGAACTTGACCTATGAGGAAAGGTTGAAAGACTTGAAGATGTATAGTCTTGAGAAGAGAGAGCTGAGAGGAAAAATGACAGCCTTCAGTTTATGTAAAAGTTTGTTATAAAGAGGATGGTGAGCAACTGTTCTCCATGTCCACTGAGAATGGGACAAGAAGTAATGGGCTTAGTTTCCAGCAAGGAATTGTTCAGGTTAGATATTAGGGGGAAACTATCTAATTATAAGGATAATTAAGCTCTGGAACAGGTTGTGGAATCCCTGTCATTGGTAGTTTTTAAGTACAGGTTAAGTAAAAACCTGTTGGATTTGGTCTAGGTATGCTTAATTCTGTCTCAGCATGGAGGGATGGATTAGGTGACCTCTTAAGGTTCCTTCCAGCTCTGTGATGCAACTGAAATACAAATCCTTCCTATCCAGCTACTTACAAGGAGAGGAGACTGTGCTGATAGCAGGTACTATGTGAGAGAGATGGTAGAAAAATTCCAGGCCACCCCCAGGTCGAGAGATGGTGGCCCATGGAGAAAGATGAGTGGTGATATCTTCCTTAATTTTCAGCAGCTGCAACAAGAAGCAGTTTTTGTCATTCACTGCGCTGTGGCATCTGCAGCTAGACACAGCCCTGGTGTCACAAGGATGCTGGGCAGAGGGGCAAAAAGGGAGAGGATATTGCAGTGAATCATTTAGATATACAACACTCTTAAAACTGGTTAGTGATATTTGTTTATTTAAGATAAGGATCAATCCCATCAGGCTTTTCCTACAGTTCAATAGGCCTTCAGGTATATTTTCATTGGCAAAGAAGAGAGGTATTTCAATATGATGTAGAAAAAGAGACCCACTCTACATTGCATCATGGCTTCTTTGTTAACCTCACTTAAAAATATCATAAACTGCAAATAGTATCCACCATAAATACACAATTATGCTTATGTTTACTCCCCTCACAGACACACCCAAAGTCATATCCCTAATAATATTCACAGAATACTGGGTTTCACATCATCTTTACGTCTGTCATTCTTCTTGAACACACTTTTTGTCTAAATCTAAGAAAATTCAGCCATGCTCACTCATCTGAGCAAATGGGCTGCCTCACTGGGCTAAAGAGCGAGTGCTCTAATGGTGTGTTCTTACAGATATCCTTATTCTGTGTCTGATGTTCATAACAAGATAACACTGACACTTGGTTCTCCTGTAAGAAACACTGATATGTAAATGTCAACCTATGGTGCATAGATCCACAGACATTAAGGTAAAACTACTCAAAGGTGGGTGAGTATTTTTGACATTGCTCAAAATCCACTCTTCCCACTGACCCCATGACTTTTCTTGTAGATGTTAGACAGTGCGCCTAACTCTTGTAGCAGGTATGAGATATAGCAGGGGTTGGCAACCTCTGGCACATGGCTCGCCAGGGTAAGCACCCTGGCAGGCCAGGCCAGTTTGTTTATCTGCCATGTCGGCAGGTTTGGCCAATCGCAGCTCCCACTGGCCGCAGTTTGCCACTCCAGGCCAACGGGGGCTGTGGGAAGCAGCGCAGGCTGAGGGATGTGCTGGCCGTGGCTTCCCGCAGCCCCCATTGGCCTGGAGTGGCGAACCGTGGCCAGTGGGAGCCGTGATTGGCCAAACCGGCCCTGCTTACCCTAGCGAACTGCGTGCCAGAGGTTGTCTACCCCTAAGATAGTCTTTAGCCATGAAAGGGGCTTGACCATGACATCATCCTGGGATAAATACTAATGCCCTTCTGTCTTTAATGAAGGATTATATTGATTTAGGGGCTGGAATGAAGTGTAAAAGACACATATTAATTTTAATGGGGATCAGCTAGTGTTAACCATCTTTGAACTTGTTGGTAAATGAATATTCCCACAAGTAATAGTGTATGGCAAAAGAAATTGAGAGTAACAATGTGGTGACAGTGGAATGTGTTAATTGTAATTCCATTATGGAATGTTCAGGTTGCAGTGCTGGTGTAATGGAACTACTCAGAGTTAGCTGCTATCAAACCAATCACTAACAGATACATCTGTTTCAAATGTCTTCGTGTTGTGACACTTCTCTAGTTCCCTTTGAAGTTTTGGATTTATAAGGAGTGAGGCCTAGATATAATTCCTTCAGTACAACTCTTCCTTTAGTGGATGAATATGTACAAATCATTGTTCTACACACTTGGTTCTTGACAGCTGAGCTAGCCCCTTTAGAAACCTCTCTTTGGCCCCAGGAAAAATATGGTTGCAGCATCTATTTCCTAGAGCCTCGTTGCTATTAGCAAAGCCGCCTTCTTGGGTTTT
Organism: Gopherus flavomarginatus; assembly: GCF_025201925.1. Lineage (NCBI taxonomy): Eukaryota > Metazoa > Chordata > Testudines > Testudinidae > Gopherus > Gopherus flavomarginatus. Next base: position 274,346,630 of record NC_066617.1, read on the forward strand.
CATGTTGTGGTAAAATACAAGAGCATGGCAGCAGTCACCTAGGTGAGCCAACAGGTGGTGCAGGACGTGATACCTGGAGTGGCCTCCTGTTATCAGTGATAGTTCTACTCTCCACTTGAAGATTGTGCATCTCAGATATACACATTAGGAAAGAGAAAATGGGGACTCTGAAAGTCTCAGCAGACATGACCAATCCCCACAGAATGGAGACAACGGTCAGGCATGTTCTAGAAAATTTGCCATTACCTAAGCCAGAGGTTTCTAGACTTTTTCAGAGTGTGGGCCATGTTTTAATATAGAGTAGCCTTGCGCATACCTCTCTTCCCATTCATAGCAAACATCTGTCCTACTGGTGCCAGAAGCTGAGACTGGGCGACGGGATGGATCACTTGATGATTACCTGTTCTATTACCTGTTCTGGCACTGGCCACTGTCGGAAGACAGGATACTGGGCTAGATGGACCTTTGGTCTGATCCAGTATGGCCGTTCTTATGTTCTCATGATCGTATTACATCCTGGTGGCAGCTAAAGTTATTGGTTACCTGGAAATTATTAGGTGTAATGGAGGGCTCGTCTCTTAAAGACTGGAGGGCCCAAGGCTAGCCAACCCTGATTACTAAAGAGACACATCTGGGTTGAATATGGGGATTCCATATAAAGAGCAGCAGGAAGCTGCGGTTGACAAGAGAAGGAAGCCAGGGCCAGGGCTCCTGCCAGAAAGTGCTGGGACTGCTGGCTTTAGGTGGAGAGGATTAGGACAAAGGAAGAGTGTGGCACAAGAACCAGGACTGAGTATTAACTGGTGTGTTATGGTTATGGACTTTATTTTAGGAACCTGAGGAGTGTTTGAATCACTTCTGTTCTTAGGCCAGCCCCTGATGGGGGTGCTGTTAACCAAGTGAAAGAGAGCATGGAATTTTTAAAGGGCTGGCAAGAAGGGGCTGATAGGGGCTAGGTTCTTGCAAAGCAATCTCTGGCCATGGGGAAGTGCTCAGCAAACAGCAACCCTACTACATTAGGAAATGTATTAGGGCAGTATTTACTGTGTTTCTAATTGTCATTGAATGCAACATGGAGAAGGTGCCAGCACTATGAATTAGGAAGTAAGAGAATTTACACATAAAATAACAAAAACTAAACTGGTATTAAGCATGTTTCTTATTAAACAAATCAGCCAACCTAGCAGATTTGTGAACAAATACCACCCTAAGAACATTTACAGTTCAATTTTATTCTTCATCTTTGAGGGATGTCCTCCCAGCTAAGGCTGGAATACTGGGCTTAGTCCACTTTTTGGCTTATAAGGGTTAGAACCCAGTCCTCAGACCCTTACTCATGCTGAGTGACAGCTCCTCCTCAACAAGTCCCAGTGAAGTGAAATATGAGTCCCCTGAGTCAATAGGACTCCTTGTGGAGTGTGGTGCTAGTCATTGTGAGTAAGGAGATCAGGACCTGCCTCTTAGAGATTCTGGACTTGCAAAAAAGAATATGATGAGCTCATCTCTAAATATCTGAAGCCCCATAAACAGTTTCCTTCATGAACAATGATGAACTCAAGCAATGAAATCCTGGCCCCTCTGAAGTGAATAGCACCCCCAATAGTCAGACAGGGCTCCAAATACTCTGATGTACTGAGCACTTACCGTACTGTTGTTAGTATATCTTTCATTTGTATCTAACATATGGTTTGATTAATTCTATTGCGCTGTACGTAACTATGTCCTTTCATCCTTTTATTCTGGTTTTTTTTTGTTTTTTTTTGTAATGCTGTAGTGAAAAGGGTGGTTTTTCTGGAAATGGGTATGTTGTTCCACAATGAGATGTAGGATTAGTGCTAAGGGTTTTAAGGGGCTCCCTTTTCTGAGCTTTTATGGGAAGTCTCCCTGCAACTTTTTCTCAAAGTGTAACTTCTTGTGAGCTGATTCTTCTCCCTAAAGGATGGCTGAACTGAGGTTAGCCATCGTTGTATTTCACCTTCTCCATCCCCTCTACAACCCCCCCCACCCCACCCCACCCCAAATACTGTAGTTTATCCCTAACTCCAGTTTCTACCTTAATCACACTATTGTGCTACCTGGCTTTATCTGACTCTCTCTCTACTCCTCTCCAGGAGATACTCACTCACAACCAGAGAATGTTAATGTTCTATTTATCTAAATTCCTATGGAAGGGAAAATTAAGCCCCCTGCTCCCCCTTTTCTTGTTGCCATGGTCACAGAAAGGGAATTAAAGCATCAAAGCTTTTTATTTCCCAATGATGGATTAAGGAAATTATTAATTTGTTTTATTAAAAAAGCAGGTTGTGTCTCTCCAATTTATGGTAGAGGGCCCTTTATAAACAGAATTTCAGCCTCCTGGGCAGAGAAGGCTAAGGCATCTGCTTATTCACCAGCTAAATATGTACTGCTGCGATGGGGTCTTTTCTCCACCTCCATTAGGCACTGCAGATAGGACTTGGCTGCTTAGACAGTGGTTTCCTTGGGGCAGAGGATTAAAAATTGAAACTCTCCTATAAGGTAAGCCTTCTTCCTTATCCATATTGCATGTTACATCCACGGTCTCTTAAGATTTTTCCATTGCAGGATGAGGAACAGAAAACTGAACAGAAAAAGTTACTTATCTGTAGTTGTCTTTGCATTTTTCTTCCTCTTTCCCTAGTCAGCTTCTCTCCCTTTCTGACACCCCACCCCTGCGGGAACTATTTATATAGAAACTGTCTGCCTACATAGCTAAGGGGCTGGGTATAGTGGGACTCCTTCTCTCAGGGTGTACAACAATTTTCAACGCTAGTGCTGCACTGGCACTAGCCTTTGAAATGGGGTGGGGTGCCACAAACCCTGCCACCCTGCACCAGTTGGTGGGGTGCAGAGAGGAGAGCATGTGATAACCTCTCTGAGGGTGGTGTAACAGCCACACTGCTCCCTAAAGATCCAGGAGCATTGTCCAGTGTGTTCCCTATGCTGTAATGGTTTCTGAAGAGTACTTTTTTCATTTCTTTGCTGTGTTTCCAGCCTTCTTCATTATACAAAATGCTTCAGTCAGTGGACTTATTTTGTCATTTTTTACCCTTTATAAAGACTCAACTTTTCTCTTCTGGGCAAGCTCTAGGTACACTGGACTTTTGCACAAGCTCTCCAGAAGGGCCAGAGATTTGGAAACTACCCATCGAGGCAGCCAAGTCAATTGCACGTTTGCTACTACAACCTATGGGCTGCACCAGCTGCCGTTGTTCCTATCTTCTGTTCAGGGGGTATAGTTAGATGGTCCATGTCCTTTTGCATCTTTTCCTACTTTACTCCACAAAATTTCCCTAAGCTACCATGGATGGAGTCCTCCAGAGCAGGGCTCTGCAGCAGAACCACACTAGTTCCATTGCCTTTCAAAGCTGTATGTATTCACAAGACAGGATTTCATGAAAATACGTTACTGTAGTTCCTGCTGCTACATGGAGTTTTTTTCACTGTTTTCCTCTTTGAGTTTGGTCCATCTTTTCTTTTAATTTTCATTCGCTGCCACCACCTCCCCCAGAACACTACAAAAAAATTTTTGTTTTAAAATCACAGCCACCCTAATAAAAGTTTCTTGCAAACTGAGAGAGCGAGTCAGCTCCAGTGATAGCTCCTACCTTGATGTGTGTAGGGAATATATTTCTCAAAATGATAGAACCTTTCAAACCTGAAGAGACTTTTTAGGTGTGACCGCTTATGTCCGTCTGTCCTTTATATCTCTGTTCAATCAACCTGGCCACTTCTATTCACCTGAGTACTTTTTGCTGAAAGGTGATGCTATTCAACCCACAGGACTAAAGTATCTCACAATAGATAGACTTCGAAGACAACAGAGTTACCCTGGTGCACATCAGGATAGGTAAAATCAGAATATTTTAGCATATAGCATATATTCTAGCATATAGAAGGAAATTATCCTGCCTTCATGTTTTGTTCTGTTGATCTAAATGCCTTGTGTGTATAGTGCATAGTGTATTCCCAGCTTGCCATGGGAAACATGGAGACTTTTTGCTCCTCTCATCTTCTTGCAGAAAATCTCGTTTGTACCATCCCCTACAGTGACCAAATGCATGTCCATTATTTCTGATACACCCCTAAATGCCCACTATCTCAAGAGAATGCTGATGCCAGCATCCTACACCCCCTAGGAAAGAATACATATATGTTTCTGCTCAACCCCCACACAGATTTCCCTTTCTCTCTCCCACCCATCACAGACAGCCAGAGGCTCCTGCCCCTCCTTGTATGGATTCCAGGGGCCAGATCGTTTATTAACATTAGCCACATGAATGTGGGAAGCTGGGTCAGTCACCTCAGTGGCATCAATCCTCCCTCTCTGGACTCTGTAGGAGACTCCAATGTGGGGGTGGCAATTCATGGTGTGTGGCAAGGTGTCTATAGGGATATGCAACAAACTCCCTAGAGCCCTGTAGAAAATCAGGCAGACAGTTTATGTTTCTAATTCTACCATGGTCCTTCCATGCTTAGGAAACCGCCTCCAGGGGATTAAGAACAAGGGCACTTGGGGCGAGCCCTAAAAGGACAGCTCATTGAAGTCATGCTGTTAGATGACCAAAGGGTTGGTTGGGCTGAAGGCAGGGTTCCTGGAGCCAGTGTGGAGGCACAGGACTTACTAGAGATCCTGATGAGCTGCTGACTTTGAGGGAGAAACCACAGCTCATTCCACCAGTGTGCTATGGGATAATTTGGGGAAACTCCACAGGAGATTTTCAGACAACTTTTCTCCACCAACCATCCCAGACTCTGCCAACAGATATTTCTGCAGAATGGGCTGCTCAGGCCCAGACAATTTTACCACCTGCTGGATCCTGTGTAGAGACTCTTGAATAAGATCCTAAAGATTATGTCATGTGATGAAATCTCCAGGAATATGTCCGTCCAAAATTGGCAACGGAATTAAACTGAGTAATGATTCTGATTGTATTTTATTTAATTTTAATTCACAAAATGCTCCAACTCAAAGCCACCCTTCCACTGTTCAATCTTAACAAAAGACTCTCCCATTAAATAAAAACCACCACACACCCTCCCTACCTTTTAGCAAAATGCTGCGAAGACTTTGGCTGCTGTCACTGCTGTAAGATGTAATAGGTATCACTGATGTGGGTCACCTCAGCCGCTGATTGCATCGAATCTCTGCTGTATTTCTGTTCCTTTAATAAAGAAATGCTCTTACCACCCCAGCCCCTCCACCCATAGGGTTTGTATGGCTCTTGCTTACTTCAGTGTCTACTCACTGCTTAATAAAGACACTACAGTTGGTGCTTAGCAATGTTTAACCTTGCAGAGAGAAAGGGACAAAAATACACGGCATAGCAGAAAATGCTTCATTTTCCAGCCCAGCAGAACTAGGCCTCAAGCACAAATATTATACATTGTTTAGTTGCACTGGAAGAATGGCAGGTGCCCATGGGAAAAATGATATCTTTGATACATCTATAAGAGACTGGCCAACATACATAGAAAGGCTGGAGTAATATTTTTAAATTAATGAGAGAGAGCCAGAGAAAAGAGTCCAAGCTTGATGAAATTTAATGTGAGGCAAAAAACTCATATAGTTTACTGCTCCATTTGCCTGCTCCAGAAAGCACAGCTGTTAAAATAATGACAAAATTATAAATACTCTGCAAGAACGTTTATCACCCACACCACTAGTTATAAAAGTTCAGGTTTCATAAATGAAATCAACATGAGGGCAAATCACTTTTCTTTCCTGCACTGCAGCAGAATTAAAGTCATTGTCAGAAAACTCCCAGTTTCATGATGGTTTGCATGAAGCACTGAAAGATAGATTAAGATGTGGAATGTATCCTGAAAGTTCACAGACAAGGATTTTGACTGTATCAGACCTCAAATTTCACCACGCCATTGAAATTGCTGTGTCTATAGAAACTGCAGCAAGAGATGCAATCGAGTTTCAGCCGCGTGTTAAGACAGAAAGCAAGCAGCATAACATAATCACAGAACCGAATGTTAAGTGGAAGAATTCTAAGTGGGCAAAAACGTGTTACTGTTGAAGGGGAGCTTTCTGTAACCCTGCTGCATGTAGATTTCAAGGTGAGTGTTTGAGAAGGTGTAAAATAAGGGAACGTCCCAAAGAGTTTGCTGCTTAGGGAAGGGTAAAGAAAAATCACTGTTGAAGGACAGGAGACTAAATAAAAATATGCATGCTGTGGATACAGATAGTGATGCAGTCACTGAGAGTGGGGCAGCCAATTTAAAAGTATTCAGCTTTGCACAAGATTGATAGAAATATAATCTGGTTAACACCCTGGGTAGTTGGAGAGAGACTGAAGATGAAGCTGGATACAGGATCAGCACTGTCCGTCATCTCACTTTGGGAGTATTAAAAATCCTTTATAAAGTGTCAAACTGATGCAGGCACCAACATGACTAGAGACTTAGAGAGAGTGAGCCCAAGAGATGGCAAAAGCAGGACTGAGCTCTGTGTATCTGAATGTCATTGAGAAGGGAGGCCTGGCATTCTCAGGCCACAATGGCTCAATAAAATTCAGCTGAAATTTGATTCCTCATGCCCCTCACTGACCATCACCAGAGCCACTGAGCAGGTGCTGAATGTGCTGCCTGTTCAAGTGTCTCAAATATTCAAGGACAAGGTATCAACACACCTAAATACGTGAGTGTCTGGTTCACACCGTGCTGCTCCCTTGCTCATCAAGAGAGCATCTTCCCCAAATGACACAGAAGCTTCCATGTCTCATGTTCTGACACATGGTTTTAATGGACGTTCCCTCCATAGCAAATTCTGGCCATATCACGTAGGTTGGTTCTTAAACAGGATATCACAATAATCACTGCCAGCACCTAGTCTTTTAGTTTTGAAACTTTTCAGGGCAGAGTTGAAAAATGTCTCCTTTGTATTGTTTAATGAGGCAGAGAGCAAAGGTGGTAGGGTGGCAGACTACTTATTACAAAATATATCTGGTAGCAAACGCAGGGTAAGAGAAAAGATTTATTTTTATACATAAAATCAAGTATAAAGAAACAGGCAAAATAATAACCCTGCCCCCCAGGAATACTAGTGACCTAATAGAACAAGGAATAACAGACCATACTGAATGCACAAGAAAGGCTGAGACATATTACTTATATGAAAACAAAATTGCCCTATACCTTCCATATTTACCATCCATTATCTGTATTGTGTCGCAACACGTTGCGTATAACAGCCAGATTTTTTTCAGCTATTGCCTTTGTTTACTAACTTGTTCTCCTGGTCTTATATCGAGGTGTAATTCAGTTTTGCTGGGTCTTGGTAAGATTCCTAAATGGCTAGAATCCAAGTCTCTGAGGGCCAGTTCCTGTTCCTATTGAAGTCATTGACAAACTCAATAACTTCAGTTTCTCAAATTATAATACCATCATGCTATTTTGAGCTATATGGGTCTGATCCCAAAGGCCATTAAAGTAAATGGGAAGGCTGCCATTTTAATGCCAAGAAAGCTATTCTAATACTGACATTGAATAGCTGCAATCTAGGTTCTCTTCATAGTTTTTCTTGTAGTTATGACAACAAAGGCACCTCATTCTGACCATTGGCATTAAGAAGATGCTACAGAGCGAGATCCTTGTAGATATTCAATAAGTCCCAATCTGAAGACTTGTTTCAACAAGTGCTGTCATACAGAGGAAAATCAAAAGAGATCCCTTATTAGTACAAGTGAATAGCTACCCTCAGTGGCTGGAAACAAATAAACAGAAAAATCTCAGTCCTTGCTGTGCACAAGAGGATGATCTCACTATATATATATCAGTGAAAAGAGTTATATAATACTCAACAATCTTCAATGGGTGCTAGATGGTCTTCTAAGCATGAAAATGAATGTTGCCTGACCAGGCATTGACCAACAAATAGATGTGTTCCAGTGGGTACTCAGCATGTCAACATGCAGCAGCTATCCAGTTAATACAAGCCATGTCTACACCCTTGTCTGTCACTTTCCTGGCAATGTGCTCACAATGTCTTAGCCGCTTCATTTATGACACTTATACTGTATATCTAATAATTGTGGATGATTATTCCAAAGGGCTGGAGGAGTTCTTTGTAACAACCTCAGATTGAGCAGACTCCTGAAACTCTGATGTCTGGCTGTACTCTGGAAAGTGACACTGTAAAAATGGCATTCTTGACTTCTGGGTTTATTTTAGCTCATTAACCCCTTGTGAGATCTGCTCAGATTACAAAGATGTTTTTTCTAATTGCCAGCTCTGCAAACTCAGCTTGGGATCTGAAAGTCAAGCTGGGCTCTTTCATACTTGTGCATTATCAGTAATAAAGATTCTGAAATTGGAAATTAGCAATTCTGTTAATAATGCATGAGGTATAATGGAATTCAAATGTTTGTCCCAGAGCTGTATGGGTTCTGCAGTGTTAACATGAATAGAACATTGCCAAGAAATGTATTTTATTTATTACTTATTTTTCCCAAAAGTACAAAGGAAGCAAATATAACTTGGAAATACATCCTGAAGCAGGTAGGTGCCATTACTCTTGTTTGATAGAACTTGTGCCTCAGAACTATTAAAAAATAACATCCAGTCTTTGTTTCTGAAGCATTCTAGAAGTTCACAGTAATGACTAGTGATAGACATTTAATGTAAGCAATGAATGATTTGGCTGAGAGTTTTATACACAGTCTTAAATCATGGTAACTATGATAGGAGAGACCAGACCAGTGCCACACAAGTTGGTGAATTTCTTTATAATGTTTCAAAACTCCATATGCTTTATGAAGGTTTGTGGTGGATTCTCCATCACTGGCAATTTCTAAATCAAGAATGATTGTTTTTTAAAAGATCTTCTCTAGTTCAAAAGGAATTATTTTGAGGCAGTTCTATGACCTGTGTTATACCAGAGGTCAGATTAGATTATCATAATGGTCCCTTCTGGCCTTAGAGAGACACAGTGAGTTGATATTTTTTATTGTCTCAACTTCTTTTGGTGAGAGAGACACACTTTTATCCAGGGCTCTTCTTCAGGTCTGGGTGACCTTGTCTCTTTAATATCCTGGGACTGACATGGTTACAACCACCTTCTGACCTTGCAATCCATGTATTTACATGACATCACAAACCAAAGGCCTATGATGTCTTTACTGAGTTGGACACTTCTTTTTGTTATACATCACAGACAACACAGCTTCTAATTTTATATACTAACTGCATTTTGATCCAATTTTTCTTAATTTTGGACGTAGTGGAGATTTTAAAAATTAATTAATCAAATGCCACCCAAAGAGATATTTTGGAATATATAGGGACAGATCCATATGTAAATGGGTAGAGCTCTATTTACTTCAACTGAGGAGGATCTGGCCCAAAATTTTAAGGGAGCGAATAGGTAGCATGTGTAATCCGTACAGTGAATCTGCTTATAAGTGTAATTGGCTAGCGCAACTAATGTTCGTGTTGAATCTGTTTCTTGAAAATGGCTACTATGATTTGGTTGCTGCTGTCAAACTACAAGGCTGACAATCTCTAGAAGTTGAAGAGTCTGACTCATATTCCAAATTTTACTGTTTAGAAAATGCATTCCAATTTCAATGTGCTTTCACATTCCTCCTCAGTAACCTCCTGTTCAGTCCTGAACACCCCTTTTCAAAACCAGGACTTGCTCATTTGCTGCATATAAATTCTATCTGGTCCCACATAGATAAATTTCAGTTTCATTAAAATAGCTTAGAAACATGACAAGCTATACAAATTTTGCTAAAATATTAAGTACAAAAAGACCTCACAACGCTCAGGTCTCTGCCATTGGTGAGTACAATACGTCTGTCCAGATTACAGTAGAAGTAACATTTGAGGTTATAACCTCTTTCCATTTATCGTTGTGGAGTATTTCTGATTCAGTGGCAAGTTCCTACATAGTATGATCACAGCCATCTTTTTCTTTTCACCTAGGAGCATGCATGATTTTTTCCTCACTTTTTAATGGAAAATCTTATTGTTTTTGAAAAATTTTGGGTGCAAATGTGAGAAAGAGATTTCCTATTTTGAGCGTTGAAATAGGATGTGTCTTCCCATTTCAATTTCTTCTCTATCACATTGGTTGCTTAGTAATTTCTCTCTGGTTCTGCACTGTGCTTTGCCTCTTCCAATTTCTGCTTCTAGTTTACAGTCATTGATTCTCTATTTGCTGAGGGTCTACTTTAGGTTTCACAATGGTGAAAAAGTCTGTTTGTGTGAAAGTTCAGCAAGCTAACGTGTTAAGCTTTCTAATATTTTTGCAGTGATTCCTATTGTTTTAAGTCTTGAACTAGTGTCATTTGGTTTTAGGTGAGGGGTTTTAGTTTAGTTTCTCCATTAGTCTGAAAACTGGGAGTAATTTTATGTAAGAGAAAATTATTTTTGTTAGTCTTTAGTTTCTTGTCTACTCGTGCTTTTTGGTGGAAAAAGTATATGCAGCTTTGATTCAGAGACCACCAGAAGTTGTATTCTCTTCATATTAATGAAAGAGGCTCATTATCCTTGCTCTGCTCATCAGCCATTCTGGGAATTTGCAGGGAGAAAATTGAGCTTCAGACTTTCCTTCAGGATAATATAGAATGGGTTGAACGATGGTGTATAATCAACTAATGTGAGTAGTAGTTTTATAAGTAGGTTGGATTTGTCCAATTTTTGTTGTGCTGTAGAAGTCCACAGTGCTTTCCAGTAATGATTTTATGCCAATCTGAGATTCCCCATTGAATTTATTATGAACTCAAGGCAAGTGTGCTCTATTTCTAGACAGTCGAGATTGCATTAAAATGTTTTGTTTGTTTTTGGAAGACTAGTTTATAGAACCAGTGTTTTACATGCCCTAGAATCATATTGTAAATTCCCTTGTAGGTCACCTTGTGTAGATGACAGCATAACCAGGCCAGATTTTATTTTCCCCGTTCTCTTCTTCACTTACTGAAGGTGTCACCCTGCGGAGGTCTCTCTCTGTCCCTAAGGCGACAATCTGTGTCACCCTTGTGAGGCCCCTAATTCTCCACCCCCAGAAATGTCACCCCCACAGCTCTGTCACGGCACACAAGTCATCATACCATGATCCCCTTACTCTCCCTCTTTATTTCTGGTGGTGGATTGAGGTCTCTCCCTTTATCCCCCTGATTTCTCAGGGCCTCAGGTTCTTCTAACCCTCGAAATTGTGCTTGGGCTTCTTCTCCTTGGGGCTGCATTGTGGGTGTCAGGAGACTGGGTCGTAGGTGGTCATTCCTAGTGGTTAGAACAGGAGTCAGATTAGTGGTAACAGTCTGAATGTCAGACCCAGAAGCTGAGACAGAGTTCGCATCATGAATCAGAGCCAAGGGTTGGAACTGAAGTCAGAGTGAATACCAGAGCCAAAGGTCAAGACACAGTTGAGTCAGGAATCAGAGCTGAGTGTTGGCACCAGGTTATGAGAATTTGGTAAGGCAGGAGCAGTGCTGGGACAGAATGGAACAAGGCTGGATGTAGGGCAGGATCTGAGCAGGAGCTGTGGAGGAGCAAAGCAGGACAAAGCTTGGAGAGAGAGGAGCACAGGGAGGCAGAGTCCGTTGGGGGTGTGACTTGAAGAGCCAGCGAGCTACAGCTGCTGCTATGGTTAAGAAGTGGCTTGCTAGCTTCCTCAGCCAGTCTGGCAGGGCAGTCCATCAAGCAGCCTAGCTGGCTCATTAGGGTGTCAGGAATACAGGGCACATGCAGCTGCAGGGCCTTACTCCTGAAGCAGGGAACTCCACAGTTCCCGTGACCTCTACTAAGGAGTTTGGGCTGTCTGTTTTCCCTGTCCCTCCTTCCTTAATTCCTATCCTGTTGTCCTCAATTTCCTGGGGGAGTCTCCTTTCCTCCCTTTCATCCTGACTAAGGGCTTGTCTACACTTAACACTACAATGGCACAGCTGCACCTGACCACATTCTTATATTCCTGGGGAGGCCCTGAAAGAACTGTTCTAGTACCAGAGTATCCATTATCTCTCCCACTGTTTGGGTATTTGGTCTCAACCAGCAGGTCACCCAATCCATCAACCTTTGGGCGAAACCCACTCCACCTTGCGGATCAGAACTTTTAACGGTACTTCTCAGTGGACAGCCCCTTCCAATCCAGGGTGGCCCCCCCTTGTGATTTCTGGCTTGCTCCTGACTCAGAGCCATGTAGGCCACTCGGGTGTTCCTGGACAGATAGGGATCCAGCGTTAGGGGCCAAGTTGCCTCATCCCAAATTGTGCCCATAGTTACCCTCTCAAAGGTGCCCAGGAATGCATCAGGTCATCTGCATGGCTCATCTTACCCATGGCCCTGTGCCCAGTTGACATCCCCCACCACAGGAGTCCCCATCTTCTCTAGGAGCTGCTGCCTCTGTGTGATGGGATTGTTGGAATCTTTTCAGGGTCTTCTGCACTTCTTCTTGCTATTTTACCAGCCACTGTAGGGTCTCCTCCCTTGTCCAAGCCACCAACCCCTTGCGCCAGCTAAGCTCCTGGATAAGCCCCAAATGTATGGCAAAGCGGCTCTTTGCTGCCTTTGTTCAAGCCCACAAATGGCTCAGAGACTTTGTTGCTGATAAACCACCCTGTTCTGTTTATTTACAATATCATTTTCCTCCAACTTTATACATTATCTGACCCACAGTGACCAGAGTGCTGGCTCAGCTGCTGTTGTACTCGGTCACATATAGATTTTCTTTTAACAGTTTAAATGTGATGTTTTCAATTTAATCCAATTTTCCCTTGTTCTCAGATTATAAGAGAGGGTAAATATATTTTCTTTTGAAAACCATGAATTATTTTTTTACCTCCATCATATTCTCTCTTATTGGTTTTCTCTGGAAATTAAACAGTCCTAATTTTTCAGTCTCTCTCCAAGCAAGTCTTTCCATGCCTCTACTCATTTTTGTCAGAGCCTCTTCTATATTTGTTTTGAAATAAGGGCACCAGAGCTAAGCATCATATTACATCTGAAAGTCTACCATTGACGTATTTAATGCAGTGGTGGAGTAATGATTTTGGTGCCCTTAGGATCTGAAATAATTGCCGCCCCCGGCCCAATGAACTTGTTTTAGTTTTTTTACAAATTCATTTGAACTAAAATGAATCTAAATATCATTAAAATAATTGAACATTTACAAGTTTTATTATAAATAAAATTACAAGTACAGCAGACCCTCACTTGAACGCATGTCTGTATAGCGTGATTTCGCTTATAGCACAGGACCGCGCATGGATCCAAAACTGAGAGCTGCTTAATTTCTTCCTTCTGGTCATATTATTAACATTTAGGATTCTTGCGAGTATGTTTACTAAATGGCGTCGCGCCATCATTGGTGGTTTCAATACGCACTATGGTTGGTAGAATCGCGGCATCCCTGATGTCGTGATTACAAAAATGCTGATATTATAAATTTGCTACCCTAGGCCTAGGCCTTGTTGGCTTAGGCAATAAGACGCTGCTGATTTAATGGCATTTCAGTGTTATTTTCTATACCTTTCTTGAAACATCCTAACATTTTTTTACTGTTGCTGCATATCAAGCAGAGCTTTCCAATGAGCTGGCGATTCACCATGTCCTGAAAATACAAACTTTTGACAGCACACTGTATATTTCTTGTTTATTTTGCAATGCAAGATATAAAGACTATCCCCAATAATCCCACCACCAGTGAGTGACTTGTGGGTGGTACTGTCTTCAGGTGGGTATGAGGAAAGGGTGTATTTTCACACTATTTTCATTCCCCTCAGCAGAGCCCTCACCCAGTGATTTTCCACTCCCACCTCTGTGCAGAAACCTCCAACATTACGTAGTGTTACTTTCCAATTTTCAAGAGTACAGGCTATAGAGAGCACAATCCCTTTCTGTTTTCCCAGGTGAAACTTCCAATACGACATTCCCCCTGCCTCACCACTACCCCACTCCCTGGCAAAGACCATTTATGAAATTCCCCACCCTTGTGCACAGATTCTGGATGGCGTCATGCTCTTTCTGTCACTTCATATATTTCTGACATGCTTTCCTCTTCCCTCCTTATAAGGACCTCTTATGTGCAACTCACTCCCCTGCTGCTGTGCTACTCAATATGTTCTAAATCCCCCCATAGGAACCCCTGACATTCTAATTCTTCCCTACTCTTCATACACACACCCCTAACCTCTCCTAATCCTTGCATCTGATAGAATTTCAGCCCAACTTTAGATTCTTCTTTACCATTAAGGGACTCTGAGACTTGCGTTCGGCTGAAGTGAAACAAACTCACCCAAATAATAACTTTTGTTGAGATATTAATATAAAATGTTCCTTTTCTCCTCTATTCCCAACCTTTAGGTCTTGGATAATGATGGAAAGTTTAGTGACATCCATTTAATCTCATTGTTAAACAGATTTTGAAAGAGATGGTAGAAGAACACCAGCTCATAAACAGTTCTTAAATAGTCACAATGAATTTGCTTGGCTTCAGAGCATTGCACTCCTGTTACAGGAAAAACAGGTTGTGATAATATTACCTATCTAAACCTGACAAAAGCAAGAAACTTGGAAGATAAAGCTGTCATTTTCCCTTGTGTGCAGTATGTACAATTAGCGCATCCACCATATGAAACTTACCCAATTGGTGGGGGTAAGGACAGAGTGGGGCTTGAACCTGAATTCACTTGCTTGTTTAAACTCCTGTAAAAAGACATTTTAATATGGTTTTTATAGTCATTAAACATGATGTTTTTTCTATTACTGTTAAAGGTCTATGTTTCCATCTTAAATAACATTTTTAGAGCCTTATAACAACCATAAAAGATGCTCATTCTGCAGAAGTTAAACTACAAAGTCACTGCCCAGGAATGGTTTTTTTTTCCAAATTAAATTTTACAAAATGCCATTCAAGGATTTTTACGTTATTAGAAGTTGCTTAATTTTTTGTGGTCTCCTAAGATTTCAAATTTTTAAAACAGAACATGTCCCAGCTATTAAACAATAATGTCCACAAGGGTCTTGAGATATTTTGAGGAAAGTAATGAAAAGCACCCTAGGTTTCTTTTCCATTTAGACATTCATTTTATGTGCATGCGCACTCATTTTTTTCAACCACCTCCCCACAAAACAGTCTCACAGATTTTCAGCTAAGACATATAGTCTGAACTTGGATTTGCGTGGCTGAAGCTCAGCAGGTCTAGTTGAGCATAATCCTCTCTAGTGCACATGCATGGCAACTGAGTAATTTGTGGATTTAAAAGTCCCTAAATGCTCATTGACGTGATGGATCATAACAGCTTTGAGGCAGCTACCACAACCAGTAAGGTAAATAACATGCAACTGAAAATTGTCAAAATATGTACTCCCCTCCACCCCAAACACAAGAGCTTAATAATGTCCAATGAATATCAGGTCCATTTTAAATGCTATCTGGACTCTCCTTACTTCCATAAAAAAATTTAAACATAGGTAAAATAAAAGGAACCACACTCACCCACACAAACACCTTTCATGTTATAGTGATGGTCTGACAATCTGAAATAAGGACATGGTAGATAATATGATGCCTTTTACCTTCTCTGGATTAACAAATAAATTACAGTGTGCAAGTTCTGAGTTTAAAAGGTTTCCTCTTTGCAACTTATACAAATATGATTTACACTGAATAAGGTGGTGACGGTAGTGACCTATATATACCTATTCTTATTCCATATCTTTGTGCCCAGGACTTCCATCAGGGTCTCTGAACAGGAGATGATTTTAAACACTAACATGTGCCATGACAGAGGGTAGTTTAAGGAAGGCATTTCAATCTTAATGTATTGGGTTTTGTGTGTACGTGGGACAAATTTTCAGCTAGCCTCAAATTTGTGCCTGGGACATCTATGCACACACAAGTCTGCATTTGCAGCTATTTCATTTAAATAGGCATAAATCCATAATTGTGTGTCTTCTGTAGTTATCCCAATTGTATGTGCAAAATTTAAATGACAGTTTGAAAATTTGGCTCTAAAATAATGTGCTTGTTGGGTACATAATTTTTGTTAAGTTGCTGGAAGTTACAACAAAAGACTGCTGTGAAAATCCCTATGATAATGCATCTAAAATAAATGTGTGGCCTTCAAGAGCTTTAGTTATATTTAGTTTTATGGAAAATTTGCCAGCTACTGTGGGGGGCACAGAAAAAGAACATGCAAAATTGCAAGCTGCTGCTGCTGAGCCATCACAGTTTGCAAAAGGCTTTGCTCAGAGGATCTTGGCTGTTTCTTTTCTAGACAAGCTTTGACAAGTCAGATGGTGAATAGATACGCAGGAAAAGCACAGATCTAATAATATTTTTGGACACTCAGAAAAGTAGCAGCAGCAGCAGCAGGACAGGTAAGAAAGGGGGTGATGAAGGAGGCATGAAATCAAAATGACAAAGAAACAAACCCTGCTGGAAGGAGGATCTGCTTTTCATAAGCAGCATTTAGCGCACACAAAATCCAGAAGAGAAGAAATAACTTGCAGGGACTGTTCAGCAACATGTTTCCCCCTGCCAGCAAAATGGGTCTCCTTGTGGGCTAGCAAAAACCAATTAAAGACCCTAAAGCCCCAACCTTCCTTACAATAGGGCTCCTTTCAATCTATCATATAACCCCCTGAAGTAATGAGCTTCATTTTCCATTTACAGAATTTGCTTCCAGTTTTTAATGTGCAATGTACATGTAAAAATATAATTAATGTGTGTATTTAGTGTATAGTCATGTACCACAATGACAGTTGTGATAGAAAAAACTATGGTACAGTAGAGAGATACATATCCAGTGTACAGTATGTGTAATGTATCTGTGTAAGCATATACAGGCAGATACATTCATATGTGTTTCTATGTAGACTGTAATTTTATATATAGCTATGCATGTTTGTCTTTCTGTAATAGCACTGAGATCATGTATTTAGATTATATAGTGTGAACAATGAGACAGAAGTTTGTTTTGGATAATTTTAGTTGTTAAGATTGGATAAAATTTTTAAAGCATCTAGTTGACTTGGTAGCTTAAGTCCCGTTTTGAAAAGTGACTTAGGAAGCTAAATCCCATTGACTTTCAGTGAGCTTCAGGATATGTTGACACTGTAAAAATATCCTGTGGCAGGGAGCCTCAGAGCCCAGGTCAACTGACTCAGGTTCACAGGGCTCATGACGCAGGGCTAAAAATATCAGATGTTCCTGGAAATTACAGGAATAGGTTGGCTTGCCCCATAGTTTTGTACAGTTTGGGGGGCAATGCCCTTACATGCTACCCAGCCCAAGCCTGGACATCTACACTGCAATTTTATAACCCCACAGCCTGAGCCCCGTGAACCCTAGTTAGCTGACATGGGCCAGCCACAGCTGTTTTGTCGTAATGTAGACATACCCTAAATGGCTTTTGAAAATGGTCGTAAGTGCCTAAAAAACTTTTAAAAATGTTACCCATTGTCTCTGTCTTCTTATCTGAATTTCAGTGGCCAGGATTTTTGGTATATCTGAATTATGTCTTTAGTGGAAATACTAACATTAGTTTTACTTAATGAGTGAAAAAAAGTGAAATGTGCCAAATTTGGTTCAATATGAATTTATTATCTGAAATTCAGCTTAGTTCTCATATTAGTATACAATATATATGTTGTGATATTTGCTAAAGTTTGTAAAATGCTTTGAGATCTGTGGATAAAAAGGGCTATTAAAGAACTAACTATTATTATTACAATACATGTACATACTAGGGTGACCAGATGTCCCAATTTTTGGGTCTTTTTCTTATATAGGGTCCTATTACCCCCACCCCCGTCCTGATTTTTCACATTTGCTGTCTGGTCACCCTAGTACATACACACCCACACAAACATGTTCATTGTGTCTATGTATATACTATATACTAGGGGTCGGCAACCTCTGGCACGCGGCTCTCCAGGGTAAACAACCTGGCGGGCTGGGCCAGTTTGTTTACCTGCCGCATCGGCAGGTTTGGCCAACTGCGGCTCCCACTGGCCGTGGTTTACTGTCCCGTGCCAATGGGGGCTGTGGGAAGTGGCGTGGGCTAGCCATGTGCTGGCTGCGGCTTCCCGCCGCCCCTGTTGGCCTGGGACGGCGAACCGCAGCCAGTGGAAGCTGTGATCAGCTGAACCTGCTGACATGGCAGGTAAACAAACTGGTCTGGCCCGCCAGGGTGCTTACCCTGGCGAGCCGCATGCCAGAGGTTGCCAACCCCTACTATATACCTTATGGTGTGGTGTAATCATAGAAGTATAAGGTAAATGGGACCTCAAGAAGTTATCAAGTCCAGTCTCCTGCACTGTGGCAGGATTAAGAAACCTAGACTATCCCTGACAGATGTTTGGAAGTTTTAAAAAGCAGGCCTGTCAGGGATGGTCACAACACATATATCATATATATATATGGATCACACGCATTGCTCATGAGCGGCAAAACCACCAGTTATGCCCATCATCCAAACAAGTTCCAGTGAAACCTTTATATTATACTCCAGTATAATGTATTCTGTATATGCCATATTTTATAGAAAAATCTGTTCTGAAAATATTTTGGAGAGCATCTAACAGTATTATTGACAGTATAATTTTCTGCTTATAAAGCCAGTTGACTTAGGGACTTGTAAACATTTACACACTTGAGTAACTTTATCATGTGAATAGTCTCATTGACTTCAACTCTACAGTACTTGGAGCAAAAGAGTGTAACTCCTCAATATTAAAAACCTCTCAAAAATTAACTAAAATAGCATTTCCATACGTCATACAGTTACAACTTTATGGTGGAAAACCTCTGAATTTTCCAAGGCTACAAGCAAGTACCATGTATTTTACAGAAAAGTCAGGATTTTTCTCCTTGACCAGTATAAAGCTACCATTTCTAATCCTAATGAATTATGTAATAGCAAACCTTAAAGCTGTCATTAGTTCAGATCTATTTTGAGCCTTGAATTCTGGGGCAGTGAGAGAATTTGGGGTTTTAGGCCCAAATGTGTAAACACATAAGCATAGGAGTAACTTTATACACCATTCCTGATCTAATGCCCATTAAAGTAAAGGGGTGTATCTCCAGTGACTTCAGTGGGCCTGATGCAACCCTCACTGAAGTCAACGTGGGACTGTTAATGGGCATAAAGTTATTCACATATATAAATATCTGTAAAATCAGGGCCCTAGCAAAAAAGAAGGAAATGCTTATCTGACAGGTTGATTTTTAAAAATAAATGGCAGCTGTTTGAAGTTGCTCAGAGTCTTGGAATGTTAGAAGTAATCAGGGCAGCGAAGGATAAGTGGGGCGGAGAATGCAGGTGACTATGTCTAGAGGGCATAAAAATGTAATTTATCCTCACATATGCCATGTATGAGTGTGTGCACATGTAAAATCCATAGTTTGTATGTGTCTACATGTAGATATATGTGCGCACACACATGCTGTACCTATGTGGAGAATGTGTACACACACAGTATATATTGTCATAGTGACTGTGTTATATATTTCATAGCTAGATCTGGCTTTTGTAGACACAGGCATACTGGGGACAAAATTCTACTTGGGCTCTTCTGTCACCTTTGTGACAGCTGCTCAGCTTTGCTGGGCTGTGCAAAGGGAGGGACTAGGCCACAACTCATTCCTCTGCTTTGGTGCTGTTGGTGCTACAAGGAGCAGTGCATGTGCTCGCTAATGGGTTGGTCATGGCTGGGCCTGCACAGGGGAGCAAGGAAGAGGCTTCTTGCACCACTCTCTTCTACCTCTACTGAAAGCTGCTCACAATCTAGCCCATTCTGCCTGTACACAATATTCGGTGTTATTTAAGCTGGAGGAAGTTGATGCATGAGCTGCCATTTTTCTTTGCACAACAAATGTCTCAAAAAACTCAGGCTCACATCCTCATTTGGTGTAAATTGGCAAAACTCCATTGACTTTAATTTGACTTCTGCTGAAGTCAGCACAGCAAGGCTGATTTACACTTTCTGAGATATGGCCCACAGTGTTTGCAGAAACTCCAGGGCATGTTGCTTGTGCCCAGTGGGAGTTGGTAATAGGTTTAGTACAGAAAAGTTTCTCCCTAGTAGTATTCTTCTCTGTGGTATACCGAGGACTGTGCTGGAATCGCAAGCTATCACATTATGAGTTAGGGGGTTCCCTGCATCTGCTTGCAGATTAAGAGGCTCTGTAGGGAAGCATGCAATCAGAGATGGTGTGGAAAGAACCTTCCTAAAACAAGATGGGGTGAGTTGTGCCTCTCTGCCTTAGAGAGCAGTCTGCTTTTTCTCTCTCTGTTTTTGTTTCTTGTGTGTTAGTGTCCTGGATTCTTAGAAATAAACTACTGTTACACTGCAGCCTCCAGAAAGAATATTGAATATTGTTAGCTAACTTCTCAGTCTGTATGTTGGGAACATAACTTTGGCTTAACCCTGCAACAAGAGAGGCATACAGACATGCTGGGAGTTGTTGCTGAGGCTCCAAAGAGACACAACATGTTTGTGAGAGAGAAACCCACTAGCATGTTGTTTCATCCTGCCCCACCACCGCTAATGAGTACTTCTCCCACCTCCACTCCATCATGCTGAGTAAACACCGACTGGCTGCTGCTGGAGTGGCTGCTGCTACAAGGGAGAAAGTCTCCCAAGTCCTGTCTGGGAGGAGGAGGTGGCAGCAGCAGACCTGGCTGGTGGCATGTGCTCTTCAAACACCTATTAAAAGATAATTAGAGAGATCCTGGGCTGTTTTAATAATAGGCCTACTCTTTGTTCAGTTCAATCATAATAAAAGACAATGTCGTCATTCTGAAGTGAAAAAATCTACGAGGAGTTGGCTAAATAACAGAGCCTCGCACCCTCTCAAAGAAAAACAAAATATACACACACACCCTCCACGTGTATGTCATTGTAACAGGACAGGATCCCTCAGCCAAGGCTGCTTCTGTTTCACTTGCCCTACATAGTGATTTTGGGAAGCAGCCTTTGAAACCCCAATTGTAAACAACCACTTGCGCATTTTTCTAACCTGAATCACCTCTTGATTTCCTTTCCATTGCCGACATTTAGGAAAACGGGCTAAGCAATGTCCTCCTTGCACTGCAAGCCCTTTTGTAAAGGGGTTTTGGGGGAAAGTCTGTCAAAATTTAGGAAGAGAGCACCTGTTAAATTCTCTTTCAAGTGTGTGATCCAGTTTTCAAGTTGCAATAATGGCCAAAATCTCAAACCCTTATTAAAAATAGAATGAAAAGAATGGTATGAATCTGCAGCGTTGGCACCTTCTTAAATTTGTCAAATTCATTGTAGGAGATGGAAATTATTATTTTTGCCTGGGAGTTCAATGTAAAGGCATTCGAATACGGTAAGTAGGGCCACTTTATTGCTGTTCACAAATTCACATGCATTTATTCTGCTTAAAATTTGATATAGGGCATTTTTTGTATTCCCATTTATCGCTTGCCAAGAAATAATTAAGAATAGGAGCTAGAAGATTAATTTTAAATAAAAAATCTTCTCAAATGAAAATGTCAGGTCATAAAAATTCCTTTTAAATCATAACAGCATATAAATCTTTGAAATTAACCATGTAATTACAATGTCTATCAACTTTTACCTTGAGCTTTGAGCCTCTCTTTTTAATCTTCCATTCTTTTTTAATGAATAGCTATTTTGAAATTAAAAAGTACTGTTCATTACACATGCCCCACTATAATAGGGTTTTTATCATATTTGCTCTATTTAAAAATACTTGCTACTTTGTGATTATTCACACGCCGATCCCTTCGTATATTGAGTAGAAAATAAAAAATGAAATAGAAGTCAAAGGTGCTTTAGAGCTGAATGATTTACACAATTCATTAAGGACGGTGATTTTTCAGTTAGCATCAGATTAAATGGTTACTTACTCTCAAATAGCCCTCGGGGAGTTGAATTGCTGGGTAGCAAACAGATTAAAGTTTGCATTGAAAGAAAAATTGAATTCAGAGGTAATCAATAGCATAATAGGGGCAGTGAGTGGTGCCTGCTGCCTGAAATGAAATTACCATATTTTTAATCTTAATTTTCCACTCTGTTTATCTGACAGTGCGGATGTGCAATCCAAACAGATAATGAGAGAGTGGGATATTGACACTGCTGTCCTCTGGAGTGCTTGTTTTCAGTGATTAAATGCTGTGATCTGTGATTACTTTGTGCAGGGATGTCAGAGCTGCTGGCCAGAACTATGGGAGGGACACTAACTCAGCAGCTGTAGCTCTCCAGTCTCTCAGGTCCTAATGTCTGAAATTCATTTTCTACTGACTATAAGGGGTTGGGAGTGGGGGGGGGGGGGAAGAATTACCTATTTATGTATATACTTCTGCAGCACAAATTATAATAATTAATCCTATTATTATTGTTGTCCTGATTCAAAAAATTTTATTAGATCAATATGTAGTGCACCCTCTCTGTAATCATTACATTAATGAACCAACAAACTTGCAAGCGATAGCAAGACATGAGTTATTATAAGCATGTCTAGCAGAGTTTGGAGGTAAAGTGAATGTTCTTCACAGCCGAAGTAGGTGAATAATAGAAAGTCCTAGTATGACTGGATCAGAGATCCAGCACAGCTAGTTGCTGTAGATATAAGAGAACCTGAAATGTAAATAATAGCCAATCTATTGTCAGAATACTGTCCAAACTCTCTTAAAATGCAAAGGTAACGACAGGGACGTTATTGTTCAACTACAGAGTGATGTGGGGACAAAACACAACTTTAAAAAAGTACAATGCATTAATACAGCCAATAAAACTGAAACACAGAGAATAATAATGATGCGTTCTTGTCCTGACAAATACAACCGTAATGTTATTTAATTCCACATAATATGAAATCTCATAAATACGGTATCTCCGGTGCTTTTCTTAAAATAAACACTGCATATGCCATTTAAACCTTGATTAGATTAAAACCATCTATATGTTAAATTCTTCATCGGGGCCTGTTTCTGCAAAATCTGCCAATTGGCCTAGCAGCATAGGTGGGGTTTCTCATGGGTAAGGCTTACAAGAAAACAATGTGCAAAGCTTTGTAATCTATATAATCTCTATCTCTCTGTCTTTATACAATGGATGTATTATTTGAATCTGAATGTGTCAAGTCTTGGGAATTTGTTTATAGGGGACAACAACCAACTGTCTCTAGTGAAGTAGCATCTCTAAATGATACTGTTTCCACTTTATATTATAATAATAATTAGATTTTTCATTTATAGCATCTCCCATTGGAGGATCCTTTAACACTTTCCAAAAACATTTAATAAATTAAATCTTCCAACACCTGTTTTACTATAATATACCAAGACCTGGTATATTGTAGTAAACCAGGAAAACCAGAGGTCTTGAGCTCCCACAGCTGCTCTTAAAGTCATTAGTAGCAGTGAGTGCCCAACTCCTCTGAAAATCAGGGCCTAAATACAGTATTGAAAATGGAAGGCACTCAAAATGTGAGCATAAGTGATCTTCTCAAGGACATCTATGGCAGAGTCAGGAGTAGAACCCAGATCCCCTGAATCCAAACCTGTGCCTTAAGCACAAGACTACCCTTCCTCATATGGCTGTTCAGCCTCATCAGAATATCATTCTTGCATGCTGCCCTGTATTTTGCGTGCGTGTGTACCTCTGGTGTTGGATAGTTTAAACAATTCCAAATCTCTTCCCCCTCCTCTTCCCCCTCACACTAACAAATGGATATGAAAACAAGGAAGAAAAATACTGTGTATCTGATAGCTGATTAAGTCACTGGACCAAATCCTGCAGCCCTTAGTCTTTATTCAAGCAAAATCTTCATTGTGCTCAGACTTTGTCCCACAGTAATTATTTCTACAAGTTGGAGTAATAACACAATGTGCAGCTATGCCTTATTCAGTCATTCTTTGATAGGAGCAGCTAAGAAGACCCTCACTCTGCTTCCCTACTAGAAACTGAGGTATTTTCTTCCAACTCGTGTAATATTTTGTTTTCTCCTTCATTTTTATGTTCCTCTCTGCTCTCTGGAGCACAGATGCAGGACCTTGTTTGAATGCTCAAGCAAAGGCAACTCCAAACAACTTCCTGATATAGAGGAATGAAGGTTCAGAAAGGTAAGTTAACCCCCTGCTCTTTCTACAGCAATCCTCTGTGTGTCAAAGTGGTCAAACATAGCATCTTTGGGGGTTCATAACGAAAGCTGGAAAGAGTGTTTCACCCTTGAATGGCCAGAGATATTTCCTTTACACAGATGGTCTAAACAAGAAAAGAAAAGGGAATATCTGTAAATATAAAATACATTTACGATATGATTTTGAGGTTTATGAAGTGGAATTTATTTTTTATAAAAGGCATATGTGGCAATAAATATTAGCAGAAAAGAGGTACACTGTCTGCTCCCACTGCTACAAACTTCAAGGGGAACAAAAGAAAGCCTAGCCAGATATGGGGCTGAATTCTGCCCTCTATTATGCACACTCGTGTAAGCCCAGAGCATCTTCATTCACTTGGTAGTCATGACAGTGTGAATTTCAGAATTTAGCCCCACAGACTATAATACAGCACAAGGTGGCTTACAACATAATACTAGCCAAGCACCTCACCTCAAACAGGGCAATGGCAATTTCATATATACCGCTACACATTAAAGTTGAGTAAATCATTTGCAATGAATGATTTATCTGATGAATCTAGTATCCTTTTCTGCTCGAGGACTATCCATAAGCCTGCCTTAACTTGAAATTATTTGTTATTTGAAAGGATTCAACTAGCTATTACTGCAATGTTTTAACTATTGGTTGATCATGAGCGGGTTTCTACATTTATTTATTTATTATACATTCTTTGAGCTGTGTTGGTTAATTGTAGTTGGTCATGTAAGTCACATGTTATGGTTCAGTTCCCTGACTGGATGAGTATGCCAACATAGGCCCTGATGCTGAACTGCTAAAGTCAATGAGAGTTTTGCTATTGACTTCAATAGGAGCAGAACTGGGGTCATAATTTACACTAGCACACTGAGGATCTTCATTCCCTTTTAAGGGTCAGTCCAACATATGAAGATATTAAAGTAATACAGCTGCTAGCTAAAGAGTTGGTCTTTTAGCACTGAAGGTTCTGGGTTCAAATCTGTTGTTGCCTCAAGCAGAGGCATTGTACAAGTATTTCTCACATGAATACTTATGCATGCTAATTTGAAATACTATTTCCATGAATACTTGAGCCATGCGGTCTTGAAATTTGGTTTCTGCAAACTCATATGCACTAAAATGCTTGGAAAGTGAACATGAAAGGGGTTTGAACATGACTGAAGTAAATCCAGTTAAAAATCTGACCAAACTTTCAGGAAATGACTTTGCAGTATTTACTCACCTTTAGTAAGAATACAGCAACAAAATATCTGCAGAATTATAACCTGTGCTTTCAGCAAGCTTTTAAAATTGCACCATTTTCTTCAACACAAGGTAGATAAGTTAATAGCTTGTATTTGACCAAATTCTGTTGATGGAAAGTACAGTCTTTAGAACTATACAGATTTCTTCTTCATGTCATTTTTCCCACAATTTTCATATTAATTTAACCTTCAGACAACGCACATCTGTACGGTCAGGCTGTATGAAGGTCTCCTCAGATTCATCAATATCCTACTGAGACACTTGGTTTGTCAGATCTTTGAAAACGTTTACACTTGAAATTACTATATTGTCTATATTTTTCATACCCATTAATCTAAAATATAATAAATTAGTATTAACATAAATAGACATGAGAGACACCCTTGATTTATGAAATTTTGATCTACTCTACCTATTTTGTGAATTACCTTAGATAAAGATGACATCAAAATAAAGGAATGCTCCACAATTATAGAGGATTGATAATTCTACTGAAATTCAGAAGCTTGTTAGGGACAGTTTAAATAAGAAATTAACTAGAGTATCTATCAGTTGGATTAGTACAGTTTCAGTTACTGTCACATATAAACACACAATTTTATTGCTATTTTGCAAATTATTCAGCATTCAGAAAATTATAAACTCAGGTGTAAACTGCAGACAGCCCTCTATCCTTTATAACAGGTTCATCTAACACTTGAATTCTGTTATCTGCAAGTTCTTCAAACTTCTTATCTGAACTTAAAGTGCTGATCTTTAAAACCCTGGAATATTGCTGATAAACACCCATTGAAATGGAAAGTGGTTAAAGAACTGTTTGAACTTCTTTCCTGCCTTCTGACTACCTCTATAGTTGGGGTTTATAAGAACACAAAAGCTTTCTTCTCCCGTGTACCTACAGTCAGCACTTTAAGTATATTGAGCTTCAGGACCCATAAAGAAAGGGGAGAAAATCTAAACCAATCTCTTTCCTTTCATTCTGTAAATCCTGACATGCTCCATCACCTTTTTAAAATAGTGAGCTGCCCTTCCCCAAAATGGAGAAAAGAAACAAAATCAAATGGAAAACAATGGAGGAAGGATAATCTGATCTTTAAATAAGGGGACATGTTGCTCAGAGCTTAAGCAGGATAAAGTTTCACAGTGATGTCATCTTCTTCTGAAAGTGTGAACCCTGCAGGAGGTTAGGGGTAAACTATAAATACCACTAATCCATTGCGTTTGTATATCTCTTTCATATGTGGGATGTTTAGCATGGTAGAATCCACCAACTGTCTGGCAGACTAGTAAGTCTTCACTTCAGACATCGAAGGGGAAGGTGTTCATGTAAAGCAAATGTCTGCTCTCCCCCTGCCCCCAATTGACTTACTGCTCATTGGCGTCTTTTCATTAAAAGGGAGCCTATCTTGTCCCATTTCTGACAAAACCTAGTGTTCACATGCAAAAACTGCAGCCTTCGCTTTTCATGTGTAGAGCATCCTCCACACGTTTAGCAAGCCTCTTGCTCCTCGGTGAAAAGGTGTGCAAGTGAGTTAGTATATACTTCAGTTAGTGGGGTGTTGTCAGCTTAGCTTAGGCCCTGAATTTAGGGGTTGAGTTATAAAAGAAGAGATTTCTACACAATCTCTTAAGAACTGAAATATAGTTTAATGTTTTGTAAAATGTCACTGAAATAGGGTGGGGTTTTTTTTTTGGTATAACACTCATTGTTGGAATATAGTGACGCCTTGGGCTTGTGTATGAGACTCCAGAAGTGAAGGTTACTCGCATGCCAAAGTAAAATTGTCCAGTCACTTGTTTTTATCTGGGTGATTTTAAGACAAATGAGCAGCAGAAATGTTAAAAACAAATTACATTCTTTAAAATCTTTCATTTAAAAGAAAACAATGGGGTAACTGTAACTGTAGCCATTGGAATCGGAAGCTTTTGCCCTCTGGAACCCAGAGTAGAGGGCGGGCCCAGGTTCCCCCCCAACCTCCCAACTCCTGATCAGACACAGGAGGAGTGGACCCAGACTGTGGGGAAGATCACTGAGGTGAGCAAATCTGCCAAATCTGTCACATCTCCACTTCAAAATGCAAGAGTATTTTCAGTTTTGGACTCAAGGCAAGGATCTTGTCAGCTCTAACTTGCTACAGAAAGAGCAAACATCTGTATCTTCAATTCTCCTTTAAGCTGTTACATGTTTAAGTAACTTCTTCTCAGCCTCTGAGGTATAGAAAGCAGTATGTCCCAGATGTCCCAAATGATCATTCAGAGGCATATGCTTTCAAAGCACTGATTAACACACAACAGAACTATATCCTGGTTTAAAACGTTACGTAGGAAGGGGTTTGAATATTGAAACAGATACCTCAAACTGGACTATGTATTCAGTGGGGAGGCTGAGGTGTTCAGTGGAACACTAGGGAGATGTATCATGTGACCTGTATTGCTAAGCGTATGGGCTGCTGCCTCTGTACTGTTGTGTGGCTTCACTCTTGACATAAAAAGGACTTGCAGTAACCAAGTCCGGAATGCCAGACAGCTACCTCCATTGCAAGTGGCAGAGAATGTTAGATCTAATAATAATAATAAAAATAAATAATAAATGACTGGCAACCTGGCAGTGTTACAACTATATCCAGTGCATAAATGTCAAATCCCTTTAATTTCTCCTGGGAGTCAGTCCTACAAAGAAGCAGAGACACATAAACAAAACCAAAGTTTGTTGAGGATATCCAGAATGCTGCTGCCAGCAGTAACACACACCTGCCTAGTCACTGAAAATGAAAAACACCAGGCAAATCCAGGCTCCAGGTGTCCATCTCAGTGGTCAAACAAGATATTTGGATGAAACTGTTGTGAGAACAAGAAGTGCCATAGCTTCCCTAGTGAAGATGCAGTGTGCACTGACAGAGTTTTTCTGTCAGCATAAGAACACCACCTCGCCTAATAACATTAGCTCTGTTGACAGAACCACTCTTCCATCAACACAGCAGCATCTAAACTGGTTTTTTTGGTCAATATAGCTATGTTGGTCAGGGGTGTGGTTTTTGTTTTTTGTTTTTTACATCCTTGCCTGATGTAAACTGTGCCAATACAACTTTTAAGTGTAGCTTAAGCTTAATTGTAACCTGTTTTATTTATACACATACCCCAGTCCTAGAACAGAGGTTGTCAAACAGCATACAGGCAATATGCTTCTTTCAAGAATCTCAGCCTAGTATCAATGCCCCGTTCCCAAGGGCAATTCTACTTGATCTTAATCAGAGACTATGGCAGACAACAAACTCTCTAGCTGTTTGAACAACTCTATCTACCTAGAAGTTTTTATAATCAAAAACTAACAAGACAAGCAAAACACTTGTTCACATGCTAAGAATTAGAATTTGGAACACTGTGAGTAGCAGTGACGCCTGGTGACACCTGCCACAACATTATTTTTATTTGATATTATGTTTTATTTGAATTTGATTTGGAAAGAAAAAAGGAAGATATAATAGTAGCAACTGAAGTAGGTGGTTACTGACTTCTACCATGTAGAAGAAATATAGGCTTTTTTGTAAAGATGAACCATGACATATAATGGGGGGTCAGATCACAAAATAAAGATTAGTTTCTTACAGATCTTTGTATCACGCCTTTATTAAAGAAAGGATTTACATAGGGTCCATCTTGCATGTTCTCCATGCACCAAGCTCCAAATGAAGTGAAGGAGAATTCTGCATGTAGAAGACTTGCAGAATCAAGTCTATAATTTCCATCTTGATGGTGAGTGCCCCTTTAAAAATAAAACTATTTTCACAAAGTAGGACACTTAAGCTACTGCATATCTTGAGCAGTAGTGACATAGATCCTGATCCTGGAAAGTGATCAGTACCAACACCTAATGTGGAAGTTAAAAGGAGTTGTAGGTGCTCTGTGTACCTTTGTGTATTTTTACCAGACTCAGGTCTTGGAAAGTCTTACCAATTATACTGGTATATACTACACAGGTCTAGTTATACTGGTACAACTGAGGCCTGGTCCACACTACAGCGTTAAATCAATTTAAACAGCGTTAAATCGATTTAACGCTGTACCCATCCACACTACAAGGCACTTAAAATCGATTTTAAGGGGTCTTAAAATCGATTTCTGTACTCCTGCTCAACGAGAGGAGTAACCCTAAAATCGATATTACTATATCGATTTAGGGTTAGTGTGGACGGAAATCGAAGTTATTGGTCCCATTCTTTTACTGAGCTACCCAGATGGTAGCCTGGGACCATGGACGCACAGCACCGAAGTAATGTGCCCTAGTGTGGACGCGTAAAATCGATTTTATAAAACATGTTTTATAAAATCGATTTTATTAATTTCGATTTTACTCTGTAGTGTGGACGTGGCCTAAGGCTATGACTTAGTCACAGAGGTCACAGAATCCATGACTTCCGGTAACTTCTATGACTTCATCCTGCAGTGATTGGGAGCTGCAGGGCCGTCTCCCCCACATCTGGTGGCTCCCGGAGCTCCAAGTCACCGGGGTGTGTCAGGGTACCCCACAGTTCCTGGCCTCAGGCAGTGGGGAACTCCGCAGGTTCTGGCCACCATGGGCAGCAGGGGAACCCCCAGAGTTCCCAGCCGCCGCAGGCGGTGGGAGCATCCCACAGATTGCCGCCGCGAGGGAACCTCAAGCTCCTGGCCACTGGAGCTGCAGGCAGTGGAGGTACCCCACATTTCTCAGCTGACACGGGAGGCAGGAGCACCTCACAGCTCCTGGCCCCCATGGGCAGCAGAGGACCCCCAGAGTTGCAGGCTACAGGGGTATCCCACAGCTGCCAGCTGCTGCAGGAGGCTCCTACCTCCTGTGCAGCTGTCCCACCTCAGGCAGTGTAGGGACCCACAGATCCCCATTTTGTCAGGGATAATTTTAGTAAATGTCAGGGACAGGTCACGGCTTCCACGAATTTTTCTTTTTTGTCCATGACCTGTCCATGACTTTTACTAAAAATATTTGTTACAAAATCTTAGCCTTAGATACAACCCCCAATGTGCATACCCTTCTTATGGCATAGGAAGGGCTTTTTTCAATTTATCTAAATCCCTTCTCAAGTGACATAAACTAAACCAAAGTAGGCACTCTGATACCTGAATTAGAATGTCTACATGGAGATGCAGGGGTGTTATTCTGGTATAAAGTCACACATTAGGTTGTACTGGAAAAAATTTTCCTTGTACACAAAGCCTAATGGCCTGATCTTGCACCCACTGAAAGTAATGGGAATTCTGATTTCAGTGTGAGAAGAAAGCCCTAATTTAATATTTAATATAAAATAGGTATACTGAGACATTTCCTGGATTACACAGTGTTTGTAACTTCAGAAAACGTTCACTATCCTCAAGATTTATATTAGTAAATATTTATATTGGTGTCCAAAGGTCCCTGTCAGCATTGGGGTCTGTGATGGGGTGGCCTAGGCCCAGAGGTCCCATGCTGGAGGCCTCAGTGTCCTGCCACATCGCATCCCAGAGAGGAGCAGAAGAGAAGTCCTCAAAGCGGCTTACAGTGGTTGTGGGGAAGCAGTCAATGAGAGAGGCTGCAGGAAGCAGCTAATCAGAGCCCAGCAGGGCCATATAAAAGGAGCTGCAGAACAGAGCAGAAGTCAGTTGCTGGCTGGAGCTGGAAGGAAGAGGACTGAGTAACTGGATGGTTGAAAGAACAGCTGGGCCACAGACAGCTCAATCTGGGCAGGGACTGGGGGAGCTAAGAGAAAACTCCTAATTGGCTGCTAGGACTGATCCTAAGACAGTTGCCTGCAGGGACCAGTGGAGCAACAAAGAAGCTCTTGGCTGGCTTCTTGGACTGAGTAAGGACTGAGTCTGGGGAGAGCCACAGGAAGATAATGTATCCAGCGAGGTAGTCCTGGGGGTCCATCCCCATTCCTAGGCTGGGACTACTTAAAGACTGAGCCCAGGGAGGGCTAGAGAGACACCAACCAAGGGGTACTGTATACCCTAGAATAGGTCTGTTCTG
The DNA here is from genome assembly GCF_025201925.1 of Gopherus flavomarginatus. Taxonomy (NCBI): domain Eukaryota; kingdom Metazoa; phylum Chordata; order Testudines; family Testudinidae; genus Gopherus; species Gopherus flavomarginatus. The sequence continues at coordinate 274,377,998 of NC_066617.1, forward strand.
ATTCACATAGTGTCTGTGACTTGGCCAGAGAAACCACCCACAGGGGTCACCAGAACTGAAAGACTGCAGACCACATCTGACCAGAAGGCAGCACTTGGGACTCGGAGAGGTGAGTAGGTGAGTGTTGCCCTGTTACAGGGCCTCATTTTGATTAGGGTTGTACAAGGAAAGAAAAGATATGGTCCTTGCCCTGGGGGGGGGCTTACCTTCTAAAAAACCCAAGTAAACAAAGAGGAAGGGAGGATAACATTCATGCATACATAAGACTGTAGTCTAGAACTGACATAAGCTTGTTGGCATAGTGATGGTGATGTTGCTTTAATCTGGAGGTTAAGATGCACAGTACCTTGCCAGTAAATCAGTGAAATTTTTAAACAGATATTTTCAGGGAATGGAATACTGTTGTTTCAACTGATTTGACTTTTTTTTTCTAATTTTCTATTGTTGTTTTGGTTTGAGGGGTTTTGAAGGTGGCAGGAGAATCTTTAAATGAGGATACAATACAGGTAAGTGTTTAGACTCCTAAAGCATTATGAACCAAGCAGCCATCTTCACTTCGGTTGCTATTCATTATGTCAAGAGATCAGTTATACTTTCCGAATCCTATGTACACCAGCTCAAGTCATGCAACACAGTTCACTTTTAGGAACAGTCTGTACAGGAGTGAAAGTAAGACAGTTCGGGCTGGTACGGTGTACCGTAAAAAGTAGTTGCCAGTACTTGCCTGTACCACTGACTTTAAAGTGCTGCCGCAGCGGTGCTTTAACATTGCTGCTCCTTTTGCGCCCCCCCATCGGCAGCCCTGCCAGGTCTCTACTGGAAGGGCCACCAATGGGGGGCATGCAAAAGGGGCAATGATGACCCGGCAGGGCCGCCAATGGGGGGCGCAAAATGGGCAGCGATGTTAAAGTGCTGCTCCGGCAGCGCTTTATCATCATTGCCCCTTTTGCCCTCTCCCCAGCCACCAATGGGGGAGGCAAAAGAAGTAGCTGCCACGAGCCACGATTTAAAAGGGCCCAGGGCTCTGGATGCTGCTGCTGTTACCACAATAGCAGCAGCTGGAGCCCCAGGCCCTTTAAATCACTGCTGGAGCCTCAGATGGTGAGGGCCAGGCAGCGCAGATGGGCTGGCTGAGGGATGCTGCCCCCAGCCCCGCCCCTTCCAGGGCAACCAGAGCTGACCCCATACCAGTAAGAGCTCCATTTTACTTTCTCCCCTGGGTCTGTATCTTGTTTTGGTGCAAGACTCACAACTGGAACCTTCAGGAATAAGGCAGCGCTCATTTGTGAGATTCTTGTGGAATGCAAAATTATGTACACACACACACACACACAAATCTTAGAAGCACTTGCTGCCTTCTAAAAACCACACCACTAAATGATTTCTTCTCCATCCATGTGCATTAAAGTGGGGAGAGGATACAGGGATCCGTTTTTCTCTCATTAACACATTTGACCAAGGGGCAAGTGCTGGGAAGTGCAGTGGAGTGAGGTCAGCTCAGCTCATACCACCTACAAAACTGCCTGACCCCAGAGGAGATATTTCTGGCCCCACTTGAGGACAAGGCTCCACTTCTCTGTGTGCCACGACGACTGCTCTAGAAGACCGTGCTATAACATGTCCCCCTCCCAAAACCCCTAAGAGGCACTATGCTTTAAGGCATACAGTAATACCTGCTGACACTGAGGAACTGTGCCTGTTACCCACCCTTAACACAGCTCAGCCTCATAAGAGGCATGAACATAGGTTGTCTCTGTGTCAAAACTGTCTCTGTGATGGCACCAATATCACCATGGTGATGGGTGCGGTCTAAGAACAAAAACAGAATAGAACATTTAGTGTGACAGGTTATTTTACTTTCTTAGTTTTGCTCTGCTGAAGTGTCAATCATTTACCAAAAATGGTGGAGTTCTTTGGGTGGATATTAGCAAAGAAGGAATCAATTAGGCAATTTTTGTAAATCTTGCCAACAAAGCACTCATCTGCTAGTACAAGCTGAGACATGAAAATCTTTCTTATTCTGAGCATTTTCCAGGTAGGAGTGAAGTCAGACATCCTGAGAAGAAGGCCTTTTAGCAGCCACCTCTCTATGACTTAGCTTGAGAGTGGAGTAAAATTGCTTTTTCTCATATGGTACTAATAGTGTATCTTCAAATATTTTCTGCTGTTCACAACAGCCGCTATCCCTTGTGCTGACCTAGTGTAGCCTTCGTTTGCATGCCTTTGTATCTGACGATGTGTATTTCATACCAATTTCCAGGGTGAAGATGTAACTTTAACAGATTCAGGGGCAAAGGGAGGTTTTAAAGATGTCCTAACTTTTTTTTTTTAAAAGCTGAACAGTGAGATGTTAAAAGAAAATTCTTGGAAAATTAAATGCTGTAGTGCTGTTTATCCATCTTTTCAGAGAAGGTTGAGCTGGGAGTCCTGAGGTTTTTCTAGTTAGAATTCAACACATGAAACATGAGCAGTGAGCTTCCGGGCTACAATGCTGTTGGCACTGGGTAATGTTTGTCAGTCAGACCTTTGGGGTAAATGGGTAAAAAGGAGGATGGCAAAGATCAGTAACACTTTTGAGTGTGTTAATTTCTTAGAATCAGGCTTTGTCTATTGTTGCTTGTCCTTCACCTACGTCACAACAGCTATTTGCATTAATGAAGAGGACTGGGATGTTCAGAGAAATAGAGAACACATACACACTAATTATAAAGACTGGAAACTCAAATATCTTTAACTACAGTCTCACTTAATAGAAAAAAATATTTTTTCCCTTCTAGAAATTCAAACAAAAATTCATTTTTTTGGTCCTCTTAGTATTGTAATGAAACTCCCTGTCATCAGGGAAAAAATGATCAGAATCTGCACTTTGTGGGTGGTTTAAGTGTAAGAGAGCCGCTAAAAATTCACTTTACAATTAGAATAGATGCTGTTATCTGTCCTGTTCCTAAAGGCTTTTTTGGGAGGGGGAGAGGGGAGTTAGGGGTAGATTACAGTGAACTGATCCCTTCAAGAAGGTTGTCACAATGCTGCCACTTGTGGGTAACAGTCTCCTGCAAAATATGCAGCTGGGGCTGAGTGTTTGTGAGCCTCATCCTCATTCTCAACTTTGGATTTTTTTGGTGTAGTGTCTCTTACCTGCTGATTCTGCTTGTGTAATAAACCCAGTTCTTCTCCTATCAGTAGATTTTATTTGTATCTGTTTTTCGCACATTTACTGCTGAAAACTATCCATTTGTATATTTTAAAAGGTTCCTTTTGTTTGTTTCCTGTTTTGTTTTATGAAGTGGGTATGAGAAAAATTCCTATGCTGGAAGAAGCATCCTCATAGTTGAGAGGATTATAAATAACCAAGAAGTCTTATTTTCCAGACCTGAAACAAAGAACTACTGGAATAATACTAGGGTACATGGGTATGTTAAATGAAGAAAATCGGTAGCTGTAGGTGGTAAAAACAATAGCAGTATTAGAAGCGTGAATATTGTAGATTATTCATATGAGAACAGGTAGCTTTAATGCAAAATTTCTACATAGCTGAGCTAGTGAGGTCAAATTTAATCTAGGAGGTTTACAATTCTTTTGGTGTAAAAAGATCACTGATTCTCTGTAATGGCTCCATCTGAGAGCTCTTCAGTACAGTGCTGTACTAAGGACCTGGTTCAAAGCCCACGGAGGTCAACAGGACTCTGAATCAGGCCCTAACACTGTACGTCACCTGTTCTCCTTTGCAAAGCTTTCTCTTTCCCATGAACAATTTGAATAGATACTAAAGTTCAGTTTTCCATCTAACCATCTCTGTGACTAGACTTCTTCTGTGGGCACTGTTTCTTTTGCTCACTTGACTCTTATAATTGTTACTGTTTATAAACTCTTCACTATTCCTTGTACAGGCAAAGATTGATAAACTTCATTCCAGAAAAATGTGGACTTTTAATATGATTTTAGGCATGATTATATTTTTAGAAATGCATTTACAGAAGGGGTGATTGGAAGGTCAATGTAAATCTGACTTTTCATTTTAGCAAGTGTGGAACAGTTTAACTGTCTGTATTCAAAACCTGAGCCTGCATCCTGTGGTTTTATTTGTTAGGATTCCAAACATGCAACACAAGGAGCAGGGAGTTTCTAGACTACGAAAAACTAAAGAGGAGAAACAAGTTAAGAAAAAGTGTATCATATAAGAGAGGTCTGAACAGAAATGCTTCAAAATAGCCAACTCCAGAATGAGTATAAGACTGCTGAGGAGTTTTCAGTGAATAGTCTTGATTGTGAAGGGACTAGAAGCAGGAGTCTGTTATTTTGCCCACATGCCAGGTGCAGTGCAAATAAAGCCTCAGTGTGGCCACAAACTCAGAGAAGCGAAAGCACAATATCACAGTACAAACTCTGAGTTCTGCTAGCTCGGCCCTAGCTACAAACTGGAGTTCATAGTCAAAATGTGCCTAGCAATACATATGTCCCTTAACAGATATGCTGAGTCTTTTCTGCTTTAATCAAGGGAGAAGCACAAGAATCCTCAAAGCCAGCACTACATCTTCTCTAGGATATATTCAGGCAACTGAATCTGTTCAATTGCTTATTCAAAGCGCATGCCAAGCAAAGGATGCAAGTTAGACATGTAAGTGGTTGTGGATACTGGACTAGTATGTAATAGACACAGAGCTGTGACCAGATTAGAGGAGATCTTGTTCCTACAAAATAAAAAGCTTGTTGGAGATAGGTGGGAAAGAGACAGACATTCAGTAATCCACTCAGTTGGTTTTTAATGTTTATGCTACATCACTTAAAGTGTCATGTTTTTTCAGATGTTATGACACTCTCCTCCTCTTCACTTTTCCAACCTTTGCCAATATTTTAAAAGGTGTATTGACACTATCTAGTAGGAACTGTGCTACTCACACTGCCATTTGTCTCTATCCTCCCCTTTTCTAATTCTAACCTCTTGCCCTTCACTCTAGTCTCTAACTCGGAAGTGTCTCTTAGGCCTGGTCTACACTATGCGTTTAAACCGATTTTAGCAGCGTTAAACTGATTTAACGCTGTACCAGTCCACACTACAAGGCCCTTTATATTGATATAAAGGGCTCTTTAAATCGGTTTCTGTACTCCTCCCCAACGAGAGGAGTAGCGCTAAAATCGGTATTACCATATCGGATTAGGGTTAGTGTGGCCGCAAATCGATGGTATTGGCTTCCGGGCGGTATCCCACAGTGCATCACTGTGACCACTCTGGACAGCAATCTCAGCTTGGATGCAGTGGCCAGGTAAACAGGAAAAGCCCCGCGAAATTTTGATTTTCATTTCCTGTTTGCCCAGCGTGGAGCTCTGACCAGCACGGGTGACCATGCAGTCCCAAATCCAAAAAGAGCTCCAGCGTGGACCATACGGGAGATACTGAATCTGATCGCTGTATGGGGAAACAAATCTGTTCTATCAGAGCTCCATTACAGAAGACGAAATGCCAAAGCGTTTGAAAAAAAATCTACAGGCTACACAGTGCTGTGTGATAAGTGTAACAGGAAGCCAGAGACTCAATCGGACGCTCATGGAGGGAGGGAGGGGGTACTGAGGACTCCAGCTATCCCACAGTCCACAGCAGTCTCCGAAAAATATTTGCATTCTTGGCTGAGCTCCCAATGCCTGTAGGGTCAAACACATTGTCCGGCGTGGTTCAGGGAATAGCTTGTCAATTTACTCCCTCCACCCCCACGTGAAAGAAAAGGGAAAGAAATCTTTTCTTGACTTTTTTCAATGTCACCCTATGTCTACTGAATGCTGCTGGTAGACGCGATGCTGCAGCAGTGAAGAGCAGTATCCGCTCCTCTCCCCTCCCTGGTGGCAGACGGTACATGCTTGATAACTGCTGAATACCCCTGGCTGGCCTCAGGGGCACCTGGGTAAAAATAGGAATGATTCCTGGTCATTCCCAGTAGATGGCACAGAACGGCTGGTAACCGTCTTCATCATAGCCACGGGGGGCTGAGCTCCATCAGCCCTCTCCCTTTCTGGTGTAAAGAAAAGATTCTGTACTCCCTGGACTATCATAGCAGCGGGATGCTGGGCTTCTCTCCCCCGCACCGCTTAATATCCTGCCTGGACTGTCATAGCACGGGGAGACTGCCTCCCCCTCATTTTATCTCACTAACAAGTCACTGTTTCTTATTCCTGCATTCTTTATAACGTCATGACACAAATGGGGGGGATACTGCCACGGTAGCCCAGGAAGGTTGGGGGAGTAGGGAAGCAACGGGTGGGGTGTTGCAGGGGCACCCGCTGTGAATGGCATGTAGCTCATCATTTCTGCGGGATCTGACATGGAGCAGCTGTACTCTCTGATACACTGCTTCTCTAGTACACTTGCCCCAAATTCTAGGCAGGACTGACTCTATTTTTAGAAACCATAAAGGAGGGATTGACTCGGGGAATCATTCCCAGTTTTGCTTTTGCGCCCCAGGCCGACCTCAGCCAGGGGCACTCATGATAGCAGCAGACAGCACAGCAGGACAGATAACCGTCATCTCATTGGCAAATTACCCTGGCAACAGACGGTACAGAACGACTGGTAACCATCTCTGCTATCATGCAAAAGCAAATGAATGCTGCTGTGTAGCGCTGGAGTATCGCCTCTGTCCACGGCATCCAGTACATATACGGTGACTGTTAAAAAAAAAAAAAATAAAAAAAAAGCTGAACGGGCTCCATGGTTGCCATGCTATGGCATCTGCCAGGACAATCCAGGAAAAAAGGGTGCGAAATGATTATCTGCCGTTGCTTTCCCGGAGGAAGGAATGACTGACGACATTTACCCAGAACCACCTGCGACAATGATTTTTGCCCCATCAGCCACTGGGCTCTCAACCCAGAATTCTAAGGGGCGGGGGAGACTGCGGGAACTATGGGATAGCTACGGAATAGCTACCCACAGTGCAATGCTCCGGAAATCGACGCTAGCCTCAGACCATGGACGCACACTGCTGAATTAATGTGCTTAGTGTGGCTGCGTGCACTCGACTTTATACAATCTGTTTTATAAAACTGGTTTATGTAAAATCGGAATTATCCCGTAGTGTAGACATACCCCTACACTCTGCACCTATCATTTCTGCTACCTAGGGCTATCCTTTACTGCTTCTTCTTTCTGGTTCTTCTCTGGTCCTCATTCTTTACCTTATTTTCAATCACGTTTTTATCTCTGGTTCATTTAGCAGCAAGCTCTTGAGTCTTCAGTCTTGAAAACCCTTCCTTCCATTCAACTTCCCTCCTAACAACAGGTGTATTTCCTTCTCCCCTTCGTCTGGACAGTTCTTCAGTATGTTGTCTGCTTTCTTATCAACTCCAGTTGGTTTCTTCCCTCTCCATTCCACTGACACTATCCGTACCAAGGCTATGTGCTAATTTGAAGGGTCATTTCATTGTTCTTACTCTTCTTGATCTGTCTGATGCTTTTGATACTATCAACCAGTCGATTTCTTCCCTGGGCTTTCATGACTCTCAACTTTTCTGATTTCCCTCCTAAAGTTCCTTCAGCATTGTCAGGGATCAGGGCCTGCAGCAGAGCTAGTCTCCAGACAGGCTCAGCAGTACAGCTAGCCTGCAGCAAGCTGTCTGATTGGCCATGCCACTTGACTGGCTACAGACGCCAGCAGGCTGGCTCTTGGGCCAGCAGCAGCAGCTTGCTGGCTGCTCAGCTGGCTCATGCCCGCCACTGTGCCTGCTCTTGCATTACCTTGTTGCTCTTCCCATGCTTTGAACCCCTCCGTGCTACCCTGCTCACTCCAGTTCCTGACTGCCAGCTTGAATCATGGCTTTGGTTTCTGACTCCAGCTTGACCCTTGGCTCTGGCCTCCAGTTCCTGCTCTGTGGTTCGACCCTTGGCCCTGGCTTCTGACTACCAACTCTGTCTCTGACCCTAGTCCTTCATTTCTGACACCCGCCACTACCACCAGGTTAGACTGCCCCTCGCCCTGGTCAGCTGACAGGCATCCCCTTTGGTAGTAGCTCATCCTTGCTACACTTTCTCTTTAGTCCTCATCTGCTTCCATGGTTTCAGCTGCCGCCTCTATGCTGAAGATTCTCAAATTTACTTCCTGACCTCCACTTTCACATCTCCAGAGATATTCGCAACCATTTCACACTCAGGAGGTTCAAAACTGAACTTCTTATCTTTCCTCATGATCCCTCTCTACCATCTTCCTTCTCTATCATCACTGATAACTCTTCTCTCCTCCATTCTTCCAGACTCAACTTTGGTGTCATCTTTGACACCTCTTTTCTTCTTTCCTCATATCCAGCCTTTCACTAAATCCTGCCACTTCTTTCTTTAACTCAACAAAATCTAACCTTTCCTCATCCTCTCTACTCATTTAAACCCTTTACCTATGCCGTAGTCATATCTCACCTAGGCTGTCATAACTTCTTCTTTATCAGTTGTCCCACCTCACAGTTCTTCCTCCTATCGTCCATTCAACCTACCACTGCTAAAGCCATTTTCTACTTCCACTGCTCCAAACATATCATTCATCTCAGACCCTTCCAATAACTTCCTTTTACACTACATCAAACTCTACCTTCTTGTCCTCACCTGTATAATCTCACCTCTCCCTGCATTTCTGATTTTATTACTTCCCAATCTTCTCACATTCTGTGCTTTCCTCCAAATTCCAATTTACAAATCCTACCTACTTAAATCCTCACCAGTGTTGTCTATGCATCTTCCTATGACTGAACTATTACACTATATTTTGGTTTCTGCTTGAATTAGATTCTAAGCTCTTTGAGGGAAGGGACATGTTTTGTAAATGCATTTTATCTGTTTGGTAGAGGGTCGTATATATTTATGGTTCTAAATAGTATGATTAATATCAATGAATACAGGTATTTTTAACTAGAGATACGCAGTCTATCCACCTTTAGATTTGGGTCCTTTCAAAATATGGGTTGCTTGCTTATCCTTTGGTTTTCTGCCTGTAGTGCCACGAGCTGCTATACATACATAATTGCCATTAATTTATAGTAGAATCCCACTACAAATTCTGAAGGTTAAAATCACATTAAACAACGAGGAATCACATCAAATCACAGCATGTGGATGTTCTCATAGACCTCTGAGCAGAGGACTCTGGGGGTGCAATTAGCAGGTATTAATTCCACACCTGCCGATCTCAGGTTGGAGTTAGGGAGTTTTGATTTAAAATTAGGTTTCAAAAGTTCAGGTGAGTGAATCAGAGATTAGCAAGTTTTAGCACAGCTGTTGTACACATCTAATGACTTTAAATGCCCTCTGCTTTACAATTAGCTAATCATTTAAGTAAAATAGACACCTTTTTTGTTTGACAGCCAATCTGAAATAATCAACTAGGCCAGTGGTGAAAGTAGAAAGAGGGACTTACCGGTATGGGGCTGGGTTGGGGTTGGCTCTGGCCCCCAGAAGGGGTGGGCCCTCAGGTGGAAGGGGTGGGGATGGGGGGGGTCAGAGCCAGCCCCAGCCTGGCCTGTACTGGTAAGTGCCCTCCCTCTCCCCTACTGGGGTAGCAGTGGCAGCCGGGGGCTCCGGCAGCAGTTTAAAGGGCCCAGGGCTTGGCCACCACTACTGCCCCGGGCCCTCTAAACTCCTGCCAGAGCCCCCAGCTGCTGTAGCCACCCCAGGGCTCTGGCAGCAGGGCTCCAGCGGCTATTTAAGGGGCCAGAGCTGTAGAGGCAGTGGGAGCCCTGGGCCCCTTAAATAGCCGCCGGACCCCACCGCTATGCCAGGGCTCTGAGGGCTATCTATAGGGCCAAGGAATCCTCTGCTTCTATCGCCCTGGCCCATTAAATAGACCCCGGAGCCCAGGGGTAGCGGCAGCAGGGCTCGGCGGCTATTTAAAGGGCCCAGGGCAGTAGAGGCAGCGGGAGCCCTGGCCCTTTAAATAACCCCCGGAGCCCCTGGCTGCTGCTGCTACCCCAGATCTCCATCAGTGAGGCTTTGGTGGCAATTTAAAGGGCCTGGGGCTCCAGCCGCTGCTGGGAACCCCGGGCCCTTTAATTGCCACCTGGGGAAGCCGGGCCGCCCTGGTAAGATGCACTGGCTCTTGCCGGTACGCTGTGCCGGGGCATACTGGCCTACCTTCACCTCTGCAACTAGCTTACTGTAACATTGATCCCATAAGTCAAATTGCCTAGTCCTTTTACACTATGGTTAACAAAACGTTGAAAATAAAGCCCACGGATCTTGTCTACAGGAACAAAAATAAAGAGGGTGCACTATGACACTTCAATATTCATTATTCTCTTTGGTTTGGACATGAGCTCTAGAATGAGACATTGGGCAGAAGAATGTTTTATAGATCTTAGTGATTTCTGCTCTAACTAATTTTTAACATCAGGAAAATTCTAATTGAGGGAAGAGTGAGTATGATTGTGCAGGAACTGACTTTTGTACACTGCTACATTTCTTTCTGAAGGGTTCTTTGTTCTCCATCAGCCTGGTGGCTGCTAACTTCTCTGGGCTTTTAAACTGTATACATTTTGGGTGAAGTTGTCCGCCCCGGCGTTCCTCTGGATTAACACTTCTGTAGTTCAGGAAAAAATGACCCTTTGTATTTAAACTGATATGACGGTGATAAAGGAAAGTATGATGGACAAGCAGTAGTCAGATCTGTGAGAAGTATTCTTGATATGAATCTTGATGTAATGCAGGTGGGAGAGGATCCTCAAAGAAAGGACTTAGCATCCTTACTGTCAACTTTGTGTTGAGAAATCTTGACTGGGTAATAGACATGGGCTCCAGTATCCTCAGGAAGGGACAAATCACCTCACTAATTAAACTGCATGCTATTATTAAGGATCTAAAAATTGAGACTGTTTCTGTGGTCCTCGTCTGACTAATTTGGAGAAAAGGAGGGAAGTGTAGGATGGTGGAGCTAAAAGCTTTGTTCTAAAATACAAACTGACTCAGTTTTACTGAAGCCCTCAATGGAGTTTGAATTAAAGATAATGCCTTATTACACTAAAAACTGAAACTATTAAAAACATCCTCAAATTATAGAGGTCTGAAATGGGGAAAAATTGTAACAGGGTAGCAGATTCTATGAGTCAACATAAGGATCTTCTGCTTAGCCATTGTGTTATCAGGTGCTTGAGCCCTGCATAGAGATGAAATATTTTTGCTGAGTCATGACTTAATCAGATGCTAACGAGTGGTTGAAGCCTTTCTGAGGCAGAGGGAACTAGGAGCTGGGACAGTGGAGGTCCTGCAGAAAAATCCAAAGAGCAGTCAGTCAAGCTTGGGCTGATGTTTATGTTTTGATTTTTAAGTTAATAATAAAAACAAACACCAGCAAAGGAATAAAGTTGGACAGTATCCAGCATGTGCATCCTTTCTTCAAAGCAGAGTAGGAACTCCAGGTACTTCAATTGCCATCCTTATTTGAAGAAATTTTGAGGTGAAAATTTGAATCCATTGTGAGAGCAATTAAAGCTTTTTTAATTCCCCTTTAATTTGTGCTGCACTCAGAATGCTCTGAGTGTTTGCAGGCAGTAAGAAAGTTCCTTGTTGTCCTGAAACTCTTTTTGTCTTTTGGAGGATCAGGATTGAATTTTTGTTAATATACGGAAGAGAAACATGAATTTAATTTGCAGGAAAGCAGAACACTTATGCTATCCTTATTAATATCACCTAAATTACACAAACTGTGAAACAAGGACTGATCTCTTTAAGGACAGACTGTTTCAGATTATCACTGGAGCATTTGCTGCAGCAGAAGTCTCCAATGTAATGCTTTGCTTCAGCAGTGCACTGCAGGATATGCAACTTCATTTAAGCATCTTTTTTGGGAAGACTTGGCATTGCTGTTTTCCTCCCTATACAAATCTAAGTGCTATTAAACAGGAAAAAAACCCACTCTTTTGCTTCTGATGAGGAGAGACACCTTTAATGTGTTCCACACTTCAGGTGTCTGAAATGGCAGGACAGGTAGATGTAACAGACCAAATTCCGAAAAGGATTTTAATTAATAATTCTGTTTTGTCAGCCTTCTTTAATACATAGCTTACTTAGTTTATGAACTATAACAACAAACAGAACTATTGATATGTTAATTGAATATGATTATGAATGGTTATTTATGGCATTGGATCTCACTGCTAAACCAATTAAGCTCTATTTATAAGATTTGCATTATACTGAAGCCATGGCTTTAATTAAACTTTGTTTCTCTTTTTGTTGTTGTTATGCTCCTCCTGCCTTAGATTTGTTATGGTCTGCACTAGCCACTTCATAGTTAAGGCTTAAACTAGCTTCTCATCATATAAGATTGATTTTCTTCACTCACATATTACCCAGTTTATACTGCCCATCCACTCTTAACATTGCCCCCATAAATTTAGAATATGATATGCAAAAGTAAGAATAACAAGTTATTAGGTTATAAAATCCCATTTCCTGTTCAAGGGATCCATGTCTAATTTTAGACGACATACCGCTACGTTCATTGCTATATACTATAGTTAAAAATGCAAACATGCAATCTTTATGTATGCTTGTCCACATTTACAACACAGTATAAACACCACATTTCATAACATCAGAGATTTCATTCTAGCTGTGATCATAAAAATAATCTTCAACTCATTACATTAGGGAAAGTTTTACAGAAGACTAGTGACACAATTTGTTGTATGCTGGAACTATATTCCTTTTGATATCTTTTCTACACCTTTTAATAAACAATATATAGCATCAACAGTATATATTCAATAGCCTTCTTCAGAACAAATCAAAAGGTTGGGTAAGTGAAGTAAATCAGGAGCAATAGTGAGTGATGAGGGATTATATGACAGGGAGGAACTGGCTGGATCCCTTAACTGTTAATTCCCAGGCTTTTTAATGGGTGGATTATGTTCATATGGTAGAATTTTTGTAAAGCTGGTGTACTATTTTGGAGGAGTTTTAGCTGAACTCCATTGAAACACTTTGTCAACATGAACACTGTTTTACTAACTATTTTGATTGGAAATTGATTTTACATTTTTACCTCTCTCATTACCCACTTCATACATTTTTTTTCTTTAGTGCTTCACCTTGAACTTACTTAAGAGTTCTATAGTTGGTGGTAGCATCTTGCTAACAGACAGACCGGTGTCAAGAAAAACTCTTTATTGAGTACGGAACTATGTAGAGCAGTGAGGTAACAAACGTCCTTTTACTCTGTGTAGCTGCAGTCCTTAGCTTCTTTGTTTCTACTCCTATCAAGAAATGTCACCAGAAACCAAGGACTGCCTCTAGAGTGTTCAGGAAGTCTACACTTCCTGGAAGACTTACTCTGTAGTACATCTTCCCTCTTTTAAATTTGCTGACTGAATCTAAACACTATTAAATTAGCAAAGAGTCCTGCAGCACCTTATAGACTAACAGAGGTATTGGAGCATGAGCTTTCGTGGGTGAATACCCACTTTGTCGGATGCATGTACATGTATTCACTCACAAAAGCTCATGCTCCAATATGTCTGTTAGTCTATAAATCTATAAATTGCCACAGGACTCTTCGCTGCTTTTACAGATCCAGACTTACATGGCTACCCCTCTGATACTATTAAATTCAACTATTATAAATACAATAACTGTATAACTCGTCAGGTTGCTGAAACACAACCTTAACATGTCTCAATCAAGCTTTTAGAGTGTTTCATCAATCTTCCCAATCTGCTGTTTTGCAAACCCTCTTTAGGCAAATCCTTGTCTGTAACAGACAGATTAGTTTCATCGTCCATAACAGGTACGTGTGTGAATTGTTTTCAAATTCTGTGTCTGCTCTCACTTCACTTGTCTTGTCCGAGATGTTAGGTATCCTGAGCAGATGCTTACAATTCTGTCATCAGATTTGGCCTTTGTAATCACAGATTATGAGTGAGATGACTATTGTTTGATCACTGTAGCTTTGACTGGTCAGTGCCCATCTTGACAAATTCTCACCAATTCTTTGTTTTTTAACTGTGGAAGAGGTCTTCTTTCTTTATGGCAATATTTTGTCTGATTACGTTTTCCCAGACTTGGCCTCACTGTCAGACCCCTTAATCATCCTTTTGCTTTTGTCTCATCTTTGGTAACTGAATATTCATGTGTCTGTTGTAGAGAAGTACAGCAGGTGACTTTCTACAATGGAATAGTTCTATAGTTGAGTACTGCCAAATATGGATCTTTTTTCTTTCATTGCTTTGTTTGAGTAAATTCTTCACTATATGTACTCCACAGTCAGCTAGTCCATTGGACTGAGGATACTAGGAATTCCCTATTCTTGAATGGTGATCCATTGTTAGTTTATTACTGTTCTTGCAATTCCATGATGTGAAAATACAGATTAATGTGCCTAGCAACAGGTCCTGCTGTGGTATCTTCAAATGTGACTACTTCTGGGAAATTGGTAAAGTCCATTATAATCAGGTGATTGGTCTTCCCATATCAGTTCCAACTTTGTCTCACAGAATAGTGAGTTTTTCCTGTGATATCATTGGTTATTTCTGCTGTGAATCTCTGTGCTTATGCCATGCTCCACACTTGCTCACCATTTCTTCGATGTCATTATTCCTCTGTGGCTAGAACACAACTTCCTTGGCTCTCCTTTTTGGTTTGGTCATTCCCAGGTGTCTTTCCTGTGTTCATTCCAGTATTTTCCTTCTTGTAGCTGTGGAAACCACAGTCTATGTTCCCTTCAAGAGCATTCCTGAGATCACTGAAAGTTCATTTTTATAGGGAGAATATGCAAGTGGGAAATGTTGATGTTTTTCTCCTTTTATTTATCATTTTTATTACTGCTCACAGCCTTTCATCTTTCGCTGTTTCTATCTATCCAGTTCATCCCATACTCTTGGAGATATAGCACATGACACTTTGATCATGTTCACATGTTTGTTCCAGATCATCACGCTGTGTATTGTCAGATGGAGTCTGTGCTCTTGAGAGTGTGTCTGCCATTACTAAGTGGCATCCAAGTTAGAACTCTGGGATCACATCATACTTCTGCATTTTGCTGTCATATTTCAGAAGTAGTTGCTGTATCCTCAGAGCTTTTCCAAGTCCCTTTTTGTGTATTGCAATTACTAGTTTGTGATCAGTTTCTGCTTTGATGCTGCAACCTCAGAGAAAGTTGTGAAATCGTGTACACTCATAGACCAGACCTAGTGTCTCTTTTCTTCCAACTTGTGCGTACATCTTCTCTGCTGCTGTCAGAGCCCTAGATGCATATGAAACTGGCAATTGATCAGATTTTTTTTTTGAGGCATCTGTGGAGGCTTTGATATTTTTCAGTGGGTTAAAATATTGCAGCACTGGAGCTCATGTCAGAATGTGCTTTAAATAATTGAACTCTTTTTCATGCTCTGGCACCCGTGCCCAGTTGGTCACCTTGTGGAGGAGAGGTCTTAGGTGAGTTGTGCAAGCTGTATAGTTAGATACGAATTTTCTGACATGTTATGTGCCTAGCAGCCTTTGAATTCCCTTTTTATCTTCATGTCTCGGCATGAATAGTGTTGCTTGAATCTTTGATTCATCAGGCAAAATTTCCCTTGGATGCCAGTCTCTCTTCCAAGCTTGCTATTTCCATTGTTTGAAATTGACATTTGGCCTCACTCCGTTTAAGGTTATTAGCTCTTTCAATTTCCAGTTCTCTCCTTAGTCATTCCTGAAGTTTAGTGGTCGTACTACCGCAAATTATTACGTCATCAATGTACTTTCATACCAGCTGGATCCTCCTAGCATTTCAGGAGATTGTATGGTGAAATATTTCTGGAACTGATCATATTCTGAATGGCAGGAAGCAGTATCTTCCAAATAGTGTGTTGCAAGAGCAGATCTTGAAGCTCTCAGTGTCCAAGAGGATCCTCCAAAAATCACGGCAATGCATCTAATATGCTGAAGAATTTGGCTGCTGCCATTTCACATAGCAGTTCACTTCTTGTAAATGGAAGTGTTCTCATCTTATTTTTCTGTTCACCTCCTCGGGGTTCGTAGTCTGTGGACACCTAGCTATAGTCCCCTTCCTTTTTTCTCTGCATTTACAAAGGAATCCAATCCTTTGGTTCTTCTGTTCTCCAAATTATACCACTTGCTGTTGTATTTTGCAGCACTTCTCCTAGCCTCTTTCTTAAGGTTTTGTGGAACTTTTTGTATAGTATGTAATATAGGTTCTGCATCTTCTCTTAACCATATCTTGTATGCTACTGGAAGACACCCATTTCCTATGAATACGTTTTCATGTGATACTGTTAATACTTCCATATCTGGTTCTATGTTATCTTTCTGTCTCTCTATGGTATATTGACACCAAGTACATCACCCATGTGTATATCTAAGACTGGTTCCTTGCCTCTGTGGACCACTGCAAACTCTTGTTTGATCATTTCCTCTTTGTATTAGTGTCAGTGTGCAGTCTCCCAACCCTGGAATTATTCCTCCATTGTTGTCTTTCACAGACGCTTTTGACTCTTCCACTTTTATGTTGTTCTTACATCTCTCTATTTCAGTTTCTGTTATATTTATTTGTTGCCCAGTGTCTGTCTTGTATGTCACATAAGTGCCATTTTTGCACATTTTAATTAGCCATTTTCTGAGTTTTCAGCTTCCTCCACTATTGTGCTTAAAAACAGTTCCTCCTCTTCTCTTGAGAAATCCCTTTCTGCACTTAACATATGTACTTTCCTACTTTCTCTGCACATTTTAGCATAGTAATTAGGTTTATTACAGTTTCTACATATTTGCCCAAATGCTGGACATTTCCTATACTCATGCAGCCTGCCACATCCTTGACACTGTTCCTACTTTCCAGGTTTCTGTCCTTGGCCAACTTAACATCTGTTCTAGTTATAGTACTATCATGTTTCTTGTGTCTTTCTCCAGGCTTTTTATTTGTGTTTCTGTTTGTTCTGCAGCTTGGCATATACATATTGCCCTTTCTAGTTCCTTAGTAACAGTTCATGGACTTTCATTGTTACTCTCCACAACAATCTGGTGTTTAATATTCCGTATTCACAGGACTGACTATTTAACTTTGTCTGTGACAAGATCCTCTATTGTTGCCCCATCTCTGTTCTGATCCTGAACATATATCTCTCGTAAGTAATATTTTTCTAGGGGCCCAATGATACTAAAACGTTTTCATTATCTTGCAATTCTTCCTCTTTCCCCACCACCATCTTATGGAGTGCACTGTAGACACTTAGGGCTTTTCTGCCTGCTAGAGTTAAGGACAGAGCAATCTTTTGCTTATCCTCCAGTTTATGATAGCTACAGGTCCACATATACAGCTCATATTGCTGTTTGAACCTTTTCCGGGCATGTTCAAAAATTTCCCTGATTCTCAGGCTGATGGAGTAACCTGCAGTTGCATAGGCTCTGTGGCAGCTGTGGCAAGTTGCCTTTCTCACTGAGCCTTTTTGCACACTGCCTTTTACTTCTGATACCATGTAATCTCTTACTGACAAGCAGACCAGTGTAAGGATAAACTCTTTACTATGAATAGGAACTATGTACAGCAATGAGGTAACAAACTTCTTACTATTCTGTGTAACTGCAGCCTGTGACTGTTCTGTCCTGGACTTCTTTGTTTCTGCCCCAACAGGAAGTATCACAGGAAACCAAGGACTGCCTCTAGAGTGTACAGGAAGTGCAACATCTCTACACTTCCTGGAAGACTTATTGTACAGCACAGGTGGCTGGTGGATAAAGCATTTAAATAATATCCGTGATATTCTCCTTTACTTGAAACTTCCCGGATGACTTGCCTTGTCTCCTAGTTATTGCATCAATGCTAGAATGTTCGTCTGTGGCTTTACATGGATAAAATGTGCAAGGGTTGAAATGAAAGGAAATCCTCCCCCTTTGCATCGCTACTGCAGCACATGGGCCAAAACAGTGTGCATCACCTGCATGGAACTTTATTGGCAACTGGATCTGAGGAATCATGGCTATAGTAGCGCCTCCTCTGGTCCATATCCAATTCCACCTTCCATGCTGGCTTGTTTGGAGCATGGAGCCTCCTCCTAGTCACAGGGGAGAAGAACACAGTGGGCATGGCCAATCCACTGAACGTCACACCCTCCTCTAAGTGGTGTAGAGGAGCCATTCAGTGTCAGCTCAGGCCAACTCCCACAGACCAGGTTCACCAAAATGAGCTCTACCCTGTGAGGACCTAAGCACCATCAATTTCAGTGAAGTTAGTGGGCACTTATGGGGCTCAGCACCTCCTGGGAGTATCCAGCAACTGGCAAGATGGAATAATAAATGTGTAATTTAAAAGATTTTAAAAATCAGTTTAAAACTATTTTCCATGTTCCATTACTGGGATGAGGGCAGAACTGTTGGATAAATACATCGTAGGGGGATGTGTTTAATTGTATTCTCTGTATTTTACATATTATAAAGTCAAGTGGAAAAATCAATGGGCTTTTATGTAATTAGTCTGTTTTATGAGGCAGGTACTAAAATGTCATGTGTTACAGGAGCCTAGTTTGAGATAATTAGAAAAAAAAATAGTTCTTGATATTCAAAGTGAGAATTATAGTTTGCAAAGACCCAAATCTCATTTTTTTAAAGTGTCTGTCTTATGACATGGAACCTATAGTTAGCACTCCCCAAATGTTCCCTTTTCATAATTATCTAAAGCAGAGACAAATCTTGAAAAGCCAATTGTATACTTCCTTGTGTTGCTTCATGGGCTTTAAGTGCCCACAAAAAAAGGATTCCTTATGCTTTAATTTCTCTTTATTTTTCTGACTGTAAAGACCCATGGGGTAAATGCCAGTCCCACAATCCTGCAGTTATATGGTTACTGTCAGCCTGCTCAAATGATGCTTCCTGTTCATTAGCCTTCCTTTCATCTGACAACAATGTCCTGGCTTTGCTGCAATTCTTAGTCAACGCCCATTTCTTCAATAGCCTGTGAATAGTATTAAATAGTGTTTATGCTAGCTATTGTTGCCTTTTGTGTGGTTTGTCTAATTCACAGAGAAAAGTCTGCTTTTGTGGTTTAAGACTGGCTACGTCATGGCACACCATGTGCCTTCTGATGGGATCCATTCCTGCTGAGTGATAACATTACAGGCCTGAACTCCTTTGCAATACAATCCAGCATTCTTAACACAGTCAATACATTCACAGGCAAACTAGTTTACTCTTCATATTAAGAGGTTTAGGGAGGTAAAGCTCATCTAAATACCTCCTCATGAAACACATAAGTTGAATTCAGCTGATTAGTAAATTATTCAAAAACTCCCATGTTCCAAACAGATCAACCACACAAACAATGAAAAATCACTGAAAATATATTAGAAGCAAAGATCCCAGGTGTACTGATTCCAGTCGCAAATACTGTCCTTTTGACAACTAAGGGTGCATTATTGTTTCTAGGTATTGTTCAAGATGACACTTAATACTGTAGTGAGAGCTGCTTCTTTTCTTTGCCTAAAGTACTCTCAAAAGAGAGAGGATATTGTACTGATGATTACATTATCCTTTAGTTCAGGAGCCTTTGCAGGGCAGGTATGTTGCTGTGTCTTGAAAGGGCTTTTGATGTAAGAAGATCATTAGAGGCTCAGTGTGTAATTGATCCTTAGTCGCCCCTAGCTTTTGGTGAATATGGGTTATTCTAGTCTAACCAGAGGTTCCTTGTACTAAATATCTAAAATATTTTTTTTCACTTTACTGCACAGTTAATGTTTATATTTTTACCTTAGGAAGAGTGGAGTTTCTGATGCAAAGAATAAAATCTGATTTACAAGATTTACACTGATAGCTGGTGCCATGTGTTTGTACTGAAATATGTCACAATGAATTTGGTGTATTTTTGTTAAGCAATTTATCCCCAAACGACTGTGGTTTAGGGGATAATCACCTGAACAATATCAAGATCAGCCACTGAAAAAGTTCTGATAAGAAAGGGCCAAATCCTGAAGCCCTTACATAATGTTTACTCAGTTGCTACAAAGGCAGTAATATTCTCCACTGCCAGAAGCAAGTGGGAGGGTAGGGTTGGGCAGGGAGCAGGTGCACCCATATTTCAGTCCTCTGCATCATAAAGGGGTATTGCAAAATTACTTCTCTTGCCAACACAAAAGGGGAACCCTAAAAGGAACTGTGCCTCTCTAAAGCAGAATGTTTTCTACTGTCTCCCTGGGTATTGTGCCTACATACCAACACTTACTATGGGCAGCATGAAAATAACATACAAAAAGTCCTTACTAATTATTTATTTCAAACATTTGAAAGTCTGCTTACATTATTGAAGACAATCTTTTCAATCTGAGAGCTGAAAATAAAAGAATGTTTGACTGTCATAGCAACATAAAAATATTTTCTGAAATACAGATCTTACTCCTGAATGAGGGTCTGTTCTGTGTTAGAATGAGGTGGGACGAGTAACACTCCATTTGTTTAAAAACCAGGGATGAACCTGAAGAGCTGAGGAAGTTGGCAGGTAAGGATTTTTCCTCCTGTGTTCACAATATATTCACAAGGAAACGAGCTGACCAAAAGCTCATCTAAAATAATCGTTTAGGCAATGTTACTTTGTCAATGTAAATTAAACAGAGCCCATGCCCTGAACAAAGTTGTTGCCTCATTTTGCTCAAAAGCATGAGAAAGGTGGGGTTTGACTAGAGCTTTTGCCAGAAGACATGGAAATGAACTCGAGTTGTCAGAAAAGCTCATTGATTTTGCAGAACCTTTCCAAACTGTACATTATAGTTTGGAGAAATGGCACGCCCTTTGAAAAGTTAATTTTTCAATATACTACCCATGTTTGGTTTTGTACTAGCAGTAATGCTTTCACAAACATTTCCAAGTGTCCAACCCTTAGCAATAGCTGGAAGTGGACAATTCTGACTAGACTCTACAGATACCAACTTCTTTTGCCATTTATACTTTGTACCTTTTTTTTTTAATGTTCCTAAATTGATTTCCAATAGCTAAAATTTAAACAATATAGGCAACCTGAGTATTTGAGTCTGCAGACAAGGAAGACAGTGTATGTACCCTCCTCATTGATTAACTCTTCTGTTTTTATAGATTCATCCTCTTGGAGGAATCATTAAATACCAGAGAAAATGATTTGTTGCCATTGATTACATGACATATTGCTCTGACATACACAGTTGTTATATATATTATTAATTATATCATTAATGTAATTTGCAGACTGAAAGATAAATCATTCAGGATCTGACTTGATATTGCTGGATTCGTTGCATATATAAACACATCTTTAGGTAGGAAAGGATTTGCTACCAAGAATAATAGCTGAAAAGGCCACTAGCTCAGCTTATAAATCATTCTGAGCAACAGAAAACATCCTCTGCTTTTTATTTTATTATCTTTGAAAAGCTAGGTTTCTTGGCATCTGTTATTTTCCTGCTGTAATAATACTTATTAATACCACTCATTTTTAGTGGAGGAAAGTCTTGCAATTGTTTCATTTAAATTCTATTCTCATTCTCTCAAGAATTAAGGTTAATAAACTACAAGGCATAGTAAAGCCAAGCTTAATTTTGGTCTCCCCAAGGCATCACTAAACTTTGTTTTCTGTACTGATGGAGGGTACTTTGTGTTTGCTTAATTCTCTGTAACTTTTTCCAGCAATGACTGCCAAGAAATTAATTATAACAAGTGTTGTGGTGACTTGGTGCTGCTGCAGTCCGCTGCGGCTGCTGACTGACTGACTACAAACCTCCAGCCTCAAAGTGGAGAGCTGTACATTCATAGCAGCAAATCATTTTAAGAAAGTTCTTCCTATATTGTGCTTCATTTCAACAGGTCTAGTGCTTTCCTTTGTTTCTCCGGGGTTTAGCAGCAACTAGACAACAGTTACCCTGGGAGCACACTGCAGATTATGCATGCCTGCCTGACATTTGACAGATGCCCTTAGAAGGCTTAGCTTCCTTTTCCTAGCGGCCATGGGGCTGGCAAGAGTAGAGGGCTAGACACACTTGTGGAATGAGTGACATATGTTTAAATGTCAAGGTGATCCCCCTGAATCAATAAGCCCAGACCTTATCTATTTAAACCATCTAGGTATGGAAATGTCCTTTTATTTATAGACGCGAATTCACACCTATTAATATTATGTTCTAAAATAACATAGTCCATAATTTGGAGGACGTTTTGAATGCTGAAGATTACATTTTGTTGATATAGGATAAGGTTCCTTAGGAAGTCTCTGCACCTAAGAATAGTGAATTTTTTTTTAATAGGCTCACTTCAATATGTGAAATTATATTAGACTTATTTTCTCCCTTTACCTGTTAGGCTCTGTCCACATAAGGTTGAAACCAGGTGTTGACAAAGTTGTTGCCAGCATGGTTTTAGCTGTAGTTTGGATAACTGGGAACTGTCAAAAAGGAGGAATATTTTTTTATCTACCTAAACAGCCAAAAATTTTTGGAGCCCAAGATCAGTCTGGATTTCTGCATCTTTTGTTCTGGTAATCTTCCTGTTTTAGAAAATATTCAACATGTGGAAATGAGCTGTTGACCATCCTGAAAACAGGGGCTTGTTTTAACACTTTAACACTCCTGGGCATAGACATTAAAGTCAACATTTTCAAAAGTGTAAGTGCGTCAGTATGGGGTATCAAACCTGAGGCACAGAGATACCTCAAGTCAGACATCCTCCCACTTAAAATTACTTTTGAAAATGTTGGCTTAACCACAGACTTTAATAGATATTCAGGCAATATTAAAGTCAATTGTTGTTCTGCAGTGTTGTAGCTGTACGGGTCCCAGGATATGAGCGAGACAAGATCTGGCAAGTAATATCTTTTATTGGACCAACTTCTGTAGGTGGAAGAGGCAAGCTTTTGAAAGTCATCGAGCTCTTCAGGTCTCTTATGCCTAACAATCTGTTCTACCTTATATTTATCTGTGGCACTCTGGTTACCTTTTCCAGACCTGAGGAGGAGCTCGATGTAAGCTTGAAAGCTAGTCTCTTCCACTAACAGAAATTGGTCCAATAAAAGATATTACATCACTCACCTTGTCTCTCTATTAAAGTAAATGGCTTGATTTGCATTGACTTTAAGGGGGAAGGGTCAAGCCCTCAAAGTAGATTCTTACCCGTCCCCAAATGCCCGTCCCCAAGATATTATTCGGGAATGTAATGCTTCTAAGGGCCTAACAGAACAGTCCAGTGCCTGGTCCACACTACAGCGTTAAATCGATTTAAACAGCGTTAAATCGATTTAATGCTGTACCCGTCCACACTACAAGGCACTTAAAATCGATTTTAAGGGGTCTTAAAATCGATTTCTATACTCCTGCTCAACGAGAGGAGTAACCCTAAAATCGATATTACTATATCGATTTAGGGTTAGTGTGGACGGAAATCGAAGTTATTGGTCCCATTCTTTTACTGAGCTACCCAGAGTGCACCACTCCGGAAATCAATGGTAGCCTGGGACCATGGACCACACCACCGAAGTAATGTGCCCTAGTGTGGACGCGTAAAATCGATTTTATAAAATCTGTTTTATAAAATCGATTTTATTAATTTCGATTTTACTCTGTAGTGTGGACATGGCCTGAGGAATAATACAAGCAGATATTGTTCAAGTTTGCTCATTCAGCAATCCCAAAGTACTTCAGTCCTGATCTTAGGAGAAATAACAAAGGAGTTGCACAAGACGTTGCTAATTATGCCACGGCATTTGCAGGTAGATAAATATCTATTTGGAATAAAAATAAAACCACCACCATTTTTACTTGTCACCTAAATTGAATTTGAACTTAGCTTTCGAGAGAAACAATTAGAGTGCATTAATTGACTGCAGCAATTAACACCATCCCTGATCCTATTCGCTGGCCATGTGCTCATATGTCTGCAGACTGTTTCTACATCCAGGAGAGTCAAAATGTAAACATAAGTGGTCAGATTTTGTTGTCATCTTCAACAGTATAAATCCACAATAATGTCATTGTCAGTAATGCGGGTTCTCTGGGTTTACATCAGTGAGAATTAAAGAAAGCAGAATTTGGCTCAGGAATGAAATGATGAAATCAATCTTTTTTATTAGTCCTAGTATCTTATTTTATGGAGGTAAGTACAAAAATGAATTGACTGTGTCATATTAATTACATAAGGATTTCACTGCATGAGAATGTTTAATGTAACCAATATATTGATATGGTGTCGGTTTTCTAAGAAGGGATATGTAATTCAGAGGTAGCCATTGTCTGAAGTCATATGATAGTGGTAGCTTACGAGGTGGCAGTAGATACTCCATAGTTAAAGATGAAATCAGTTCCTTGGTATGATCCCAGTTTTCAACTCCCAGTTCTTATCTCCCTAAAAGAAATTGATCTTCCTGAAATTTTGCATGCTGCATCTCATCCAGGAAAAAGATTTTTCTGGGAAGTTTGGTTAAGAATCAAAGACTTTTAGGATTACAGGGTGAAGTCCTGACTACATTGAAACCACTGGCAAAACTCCCATTGACTTCAGTGGAGCCAGAATTTCACCCATCCATGGTGTTTTGAAAATTTAGTTGTATCTTCTTATTTTAAAAATACTCTGATATTTTGGCTCATCCTGTCTCTAAAGAGATTTGGCCTAGATGCTCATATTTGTTTTGTTTTGCATATCCTGCAAGGAAGAAGTGTCTTTTAGTAGTTCCGGGGGAGGGGATAGGTTGGAAAGTTACAAAAAGCTTTGTTTAAGAATATATAGATATATAGTATAAATGTTTATACATATAAATTGACATTCTTATGGGCAGAGCCAGAGGTAAGTTGGGTAGGAGCTAGGGGGAATGGGGAAAAGCAGGAGTCCAGGAATGGATTTAGAGAGGAACAAAAACAAAATGGGCAAGGGACCAGGAGGAACTTGGTTTGCAGCTAGGGCATTATGAATGTGTGTGGAGCATGGCATGGAGTTGTGCTTCCTGGTCTCAGACAGTTTGGACTCTCTGGGGGAGGAGGGTAAGGGAGCATAACACTGGCAGGGCATGGAAGGGCGTGGGTGAAGGAAAGTAGGGGGTCCCGGGGTATAGAGAAGTGGAGTATGTAGATGATATGAAATGGGGCAGAAGAGAGAAGGTAAGGAACTGGGGGAGTCAATTGGGGTTTGTCTGCAGAGGGTCTGGGGAGGGAAAAAGGGGACAGGGAAAACAGTGCTGAAGGGATTCCATGTGGATATTCTCTGACTCTTCCTTCATGCCTCTCCACCATTCACTAGACCCTTGTGCCATAGGAGTATAATTCATACCATGAAACACACCTTCAGTGGACTTGCTGATATCTGGACGACAGGCGCCCCAGTCTTCTAGGCCTCAGATGCTGTTGGAACAGGACTCTCCTCCTGCAGACCTTATTTGCCATCCTACTCTGATGCTCATTAAAATGGAAATCAGGGAAATTCATAAGCAAAAACTTAATCAAAAAATGAAGTTGAAAATGTGTTTGAAGGGAGCCCAAAACCAACATGGCACTTTCCTTACAAACCTTTTAAAAAAAAACCCAAACCCTTCAGCTTGAATTAGAAATTCTGGAAAGCAACAGGTAAGGGATCCAGCCAATTCCCAACTGCCGCATGGCTCTCCCTCCATCACTGACCAAGCAAACATAATGTTGCCTCCTAATAAAATTTTAAAAAATATACACAAATGTAAAATTATCGTATCACTAGATTATAAAATCTCTTTTCTTATTCAAAGGCTCAGTCTCCAATGATCTCCATGTAACTTACTGTTTTGCCCTTTGCATGTATTTCTTTCAGTTTATCACATGGCTACCATGTCTTCATACAAAATTACATATTAAAAATTGCTAAAACAATATTAAAATTGCTAAATCAAGCACTCAGAAGTTTGGAAATGCCAGAGTTAAGGTTGCCTATGTGATCTTAATTCAGTTCCATTATTTATTTGCCTCATGATATAGCCTTGCCCAACAACAAATCTGGAGCCTAGAAGACTAGAACGCCGGAATAGAACCCATCTTATTGCTCTGTGGCCTTAAACACAAACAACCTCTTTTGTCTTGCAATTATCTGTAATCTTTGCTGTCTATACCATGATATCTGAATAAGGCAGGGGTCTTGTAGAATCATAGAATGTAGACCGGAAGGGACCTTGAGAGGTCATCTAGTCCAATCACCTGCATTCCAGACAGGACTACGTAATAACTAGATAATTTCTGACAAGTGTTTGTCTAACCTGTTCTTAAAAACCTCCAGTGACGGAGATTACACTACCTTCCAGTGCTTAACCACCCTGACAGATAGGTTTTTCCCAATACCCAATCTAAACCTCCCTTGCTACAGTATAAGACCATTGCTTCTTGTCCTATCCTCAGAGATTAACTAAAACAATTTTTTTCCCTCCTCCCTGTGACAACTTTTTATGTACTTGAAAACTGTTGTCATGTCTCCCCTTGGTCTTCTCTTCTCCAGGTTAAACAAACCATTTTTTTTCAATCTTTCTTCATAGGTCATGTTTGCTAGAACTTTAATAATTTTTGTAGCTTTCCTCTGGACTTTCTCCAATTTGTCTACATCAGGGGTCGGCAACCTCTGGCACGTGGCTCGCCAGGGTAAGCACCTTGGCAGTCCTGGTCAATTTGTTTACCTGCCACGTCGGGAGGTTCAACTGATCGTGGCTCCCACTGGCCGTGATTAGCCATCCCAGGCCAATGGGGGTGGCACATCCCTCACCCGTGCCATTTCCCACTGCTCCCATTGGCCTGGGACGGTGAACCGCAGCCATTGGGAGCTGCGATCAGCTGAACCTGCCAACGCGGCAGGTAGGCAAACTGGCCCAGCTCGCCAAGGTGCTTACCTGGCGAGCCGTGTGCCAAAGGTTGCTAACCGCTGGTATACATCTTTCCTGAAATGTGGCAACTAGAACTGGACACACTACTTCAGCTGAAGCCTTATCAGTGTGGAGTAGAGCGGAAGAATTATGTCTTGAGTCTTGACTACAACACTCCTGCTAATACATCCCAGAATGTTTACTTTTTTTGCAACAGTGTTACACTGTTGACTCATATTCAGCTTGTGATCCACTATAACCCCCCGATCCTTTTCTGCAGTACTCCTTCCTAGGCACTCATTTCCCATTTTGTATGTGCACAACTGATTGTTCTTTTCTAAGTGAAGTGGAATACTTTGCATTTGTTCTTATTTAATTTTGTCCTATTTACTTCAAAACAGTTCTCCAGTTTGTCCAGATCATTTTGAATTTTAATCCCATCCTCCAAAGCACTTGTAAACCCTCCAGGCTTGGTATCATCTGCACACTTCATAAGTGTACTCTGTATGCCAGGGATTGGCAACCTTTGGCATGTGGCCTGGTAGGGTAAGACCCTGGTGGGCTAGGCCAGTTTGTGTACTTGCTGCGTCTGCAGGTTCAGCTAATCGCGGCTCCCACTGGCCGTGGTTTGCCACTCCAGGCCAGTGGGGTCCGCGAGAAGCCATGGCCAGCACATCCCTCAGCCTGCGCCATTTCCTGCAGTTCCCATTGGCCTGGAGTGGTGAACTGCAGCCAGTGGGAGCCGTGATCAGTTGAACCTGCGAATGCAGCAGGTAAACAAACAGGTCCAGTTCACCAGGATGCTTACACTGGCGAGCCTTGTGCCAAAGGTTGCTGATTCCTGCTCTATGTCATTATCAAAATCATTGATGAAGATATTGAACAGAATTGCAGAGTCAACCTGTGGAACTCCTTGCTGGAGGATGTTGTGAAGGCCAAGTTGTGAAGGGTTCAAAAAAGAACTAGATAAGTTCATGGAAGATAGGTCCATCAATGGCTATTAGCCAGGATGGGCAGGGACAGTGTCCCTAGCCTCTGTTTGCCAGAAACCTGAGAATAGGTGACAGGGGCTGGATCACTTGCTGATTACCTGTTCTGTTCATTCTCTCTGGGGCACCTGGCATTGGCCACTGTTAGAAGAATGTCATGCATGGACCTAAACTGTTCAGGAAGGACAGGCAGGGCAGAAAAGGTAGGGGAGTTGCATTGTTTGTAAGAGAGCAGTATAACTGCTCAGAGCTCCGGTATGAAACTGCAGAAAAACCTGAGAGTCTCTAGATTGTTTAGAAGTGTGAGCAACAAGGGTGATGTTGTGGTGGGAGTCTGCTATAGACCACCAGACCAGGGGGATGAGGCTTTCTTCCAGTAACTAACAGAAGTTACTAGATTGCAGGCCCTGGTTCTCATGTGAGACTTTAATCACCCTGATATCTGCTGGGAGAGCAATACAGCGGTACACACACAATCCAGGAAGTTTTTGAAAGTGTATGGAACAATTTCCTAGTGCAAGTGCTGGAGGAACCAACTAGAGGCAGAGCTCTTTTTGACCTGCTGTTCACAAACAGGGAAGAATTAGTAGGGGACGCAAAAGTGGATGGGAACCTGGGAGGCAGTGACCATGAGATGGTTGAGTTCAAGAGCCTGACACAAGGAAGAAAGGAGAGCAGCAGAATATGGACCCTGGAGCTCAGAAAAGCAGACTTCGACTCCCTCAGGGAACTGATGGACAGGATCCCCTGGGAGAATAACATGAGGGGGAAAGGAGTCCAGGAGAGCTGGCTGTATTTTAAAGAATCCTTATTGAGGTTGCAGGAACAAACCATCCCAATTTGTAGAAAGAATAGTAAATATGGCAGGCGACCAGCTTGGCTTAACAGTGAAATTCTTGCTGATCTTAAACGCAGAAAAGAAGCTTACAAGAAGTGGAAGATTGGACAAATGACCAGGGAGGAGTATAAGAATATTGCTCAGGCATGCAAGAGAGAAAGCAGGAAGGCCAAATCACACTTGGAGTTGCAGCTAGCAAGAGATGTTAAGTGTAACAAGAAGGGTTTCTTCAGGTATGTTAGCAACAAGAAGAAAGTCAAGGAAAGTGTGGGCCCCTTACTGAATGAGAGAGGCAACCTAGTGACAGAGGATGTGGAAAAAGCTAATGTACTCAATGCTTTTTTTGCCTCTGTCTTCACAAACAGGTCAGCTCCCAGACTGCTGCACTGGGCAGCACAGCATGGGGAGGAGATGACCAGCCCTCTGTGGAGAAAAAAGTGGTTCGGGACTATTTAGAAAAGCTGGATGAGCACAATCCCATGGGCCCAGATGCGTTGCCTCCGAGGGTGCTAAAGGAGTTGGTGGATGTGATTGCAGAGCCATTGGCCATTATCTCTGAAAACTCATGGCAATCGGGGGAGGTCGCAGATGACTGGAAAAAGGCTAATGTAGTGCCCATCTTTACAAAAAGGAAGAAGGAGGATCCGGGGATCTACAGGCCAGTCAGCCTCACCTCAGTCCCTGGAAAAATCATGGAGCAGGTCTTTAAGGAATCAATTTTGAAGCACTTAGAGGAGAGGAAAGTGATCAGGAACAGTCAGCATGGATTCACCCAGGGCAAGTCATGTCTGACTAACCTAATTGCCTTCTATGATGAGATAACTGGCTCTGTGGATGAGGGGAAAGCAGTGGATATGTTATTAATTGACTTTAGCAAAGCTTTTGATACGATCTCCCACAGTATTCTTGCTGGCAAGTTAAAGTAGTATGGACTGGATGAATGGACTATAAGGTGGATAGAAAGCTGGCTAGATCATTGGGCTCAATGGGTAGTGATCAATGGCTCCATGACTAGTTGGCAGCCAGTTTCAAGTGCGTGCCCTAAGGGTCAGTTCTGGGACCGGTTTTGTTCAATATCTTCATTAACAACCTGGAGGATGGTGTGGACTGCATTTTCAGCAAGTTTGCAGATGACACTAAACTAGGAGGAGTGGTAGATACGCTGGAAGATAGGGATAGGATACAGAGGGACCTAGACAAATTAGAGGACTGGGCCAAAAGAAATCTGATGAGGTTCAACAAGGACAAGTGCAGAGTCCTACACTTAGGACGGAAGAATCTCTTGCACTGTTACAGACTAGGGACTAGACAGCTAGGTGGCAGTTCTACAGAAAAGGACCTAGGGGTTACAGTGGATGAGAAACTGGATATGAGTCAACAGTGTGCCCTTGTTGCCAAGAAGACTAATGGCATTTTGGGCTCTATAAGTAGGGGCATTGCCAGCAGATCGAGGGATATGATCAGTCCCCTCTATTCGACATTGGTGAGGTCTCATCTGGAGTACTGTGTCCAGTTTTGGACCCCACAATACAAGAAGGATGTGGAAAAAATTGGAAAGAGTCCAGCGAAGGGCAACAAAAATGATTAGGGGGGCTGGAGCACATGACTTATGAGGAGAGGCTGAGGGAACTGGGATTGTTTAGTCTGCAGAAGAGAAGAATGAGGGGGGATTTGGTAGCTGCTTTCAACGACCTGAAAGGGGGTTCCAAAGAGGATTGATCTAGACTGTTCTCAGTGGTAGCAGATGACCGAACAAGGAGTAATGGTCTCAAGTTGCAGTGGGGGGGTTTAGATTGGATATTAGGAAAAACATTTCCACTAGGGGGGTGGTAAAGCACTGGAATGGGTTACCTAGGAAGGTGGTGGAATCTCCTTCCTTAGAGATTTTTAAGGTCAGGCTTGACAAAGCCCTGGCTGGGATGATTTAGTTGGGAATTGGTCCAGTATTGATCGGGCGTTTGATTAAATGACCTCCTGAGGTCCCTTGCAACCCTGATATTCTGTGATTCTATGACAGGATACTGGGCTAGATGGACCTTTGGTATGACCCATTATGGCCATTCTTATGTTCTTATGACCCAGAATTGATCCCTGAAGGGCCTCACTTGATATGCCCTTCAAGCCTGACTGTGAGCCACTGATAACTACTCTCTGGGAACAGTTTTCCAACCAGTTATGCATCCACCTTATAGAAGCTCTATCTAGGTTGTATTTCCATAGTTTGGTTATGAGAAGGTGATGCGAGACGGTATCAAAAGCCTTACTAAAGTCAAGATATACCACATCTACCACTTCCCACCATCCACAAGGCTTGTTACCTTGTCAAAGAAAGCTACTGGATTAGTTTGACACAATTTGTTCTTAACAAATCCATGCCGACTGTTACTTATCACCTTATCTTCTAAGTGTTTGCAAATTGATTGCTTAATTATTTGCTCCATTATCTTTCTGGATGCTGAAGTTAAGCTGAGTGGCCTTTAATTCCCCGGGTTGTCCTTATTTCCCATTTTATAGATTGGCACTATATTTGCCCTCTTTCAGTCCTCTGGAATAGCTCCTGTCTTCCAAGAGTTTTCAAAGATAATCGCTAATGGCTCATATTTCCTCAGTCAGTTCCTTGAGTATTCTAGCATGTATTTCAGCAGGCTCTGGTGACTTGAAGACAGCTAACTTGTCTAAGAAATTTGAAACTTGTTCCTTTCCTATTTTAGCCTCAGATCCTACCTCCTTTTCATTGGCGTTCAATATGTTAGCTGTCCAATTACTACTAAACTTTTTAGTGAAAACTGAAAAAAAAAGACATTTAGCATTTCTGTCATTTTCATGTTTTCTGTTATTGTTCCCACCCCTCCCCCACCCATTGAGTAACAGGTCTATCCAGTCTTTGGTCTTCCTCTTGCTTCTAATGTATTTGTACAATGTTTTCTTGTTGCAAATAGTATATGTTCATGTAATTAGAGCAGGGGTTCTCAGACTTTTGTACTGGTGACCCCTTTCACACAGCAAACCTTTGAGTGCGACCCCCCCCTTATACATTAAAACACTTTTTCATATATTTAACACCATTATAAATGCTGGAGGCAAAACGAGGTTTGGGGTGGAGGCTGACAGCTCGCTACCCACCATGTAATAGCCTCATGGCCCCTTGAGGGGTCCCGGCCTCTAGTTTGAGAACCCCTAAATTAGAGTATCATAATGCATATGCACAAGGGGGTTCAAGGTGTGTAGATGGATTTTGAAATCATACTAGATATCTATCAGCATCTTCAGGCACCTAAATACCCTTTTAAAATCTGTCCCCTGGACCTCTGTCTGTCTGTATCCCATCACCAGTTTGCTGAGCCACCTAGCTCCTCTGCAACATTTAGCCCATTCAACTTCCTTGTAAAAGCATTACAGAATGGTTAGCAGTCCACTCTATTCAAAGCTACAGCTCTTTGATGAACTGTTGACATTACTAATGTTTATGGATAAGAAAATGTTACTTTCGTGCAAATTAAACTTAATTACTGCTATAGGATATAATTATTTTTCATTAATAGAGCCCTAAATCTTTAAAAGCCTTAAATACTGTATATCTCATTGTTACACAGTACAAAAATGATGAAAACCTTTCATTAATTCATTAATGATTAGTTGGAAAAGCAATGTAACAGATTATTATACATGCTATCAAGTACTATTAGTATACTGATATACACAGTTTAATTTATAACTTTAATATTAGAGTTCTAGTTCTTCAACCATGGAAATTGAATAGAAAATAACGATGAAGATAATGCTCATTTGATCTTTTTCCCAACCCACATTTTCCACTGTGTATTCCTCCCCCCCCCCCACAACCAAAACAATAAGAAATACATTGGATAGAAAATCTTTAGTATTGAAATAAAAATGTGTGTGTGTAATATGGAGGAGTATGTTTTCAAAAAATTGTGTGGTGTTTAAACTGTGTGGCTGCCCTGGAAGCTAATGGACTAAATTCAACAGTGACATACCATAAACATCAGGTGAAAGTGGTAAATTAATTACTTTGCATCACTGTGTACATCCCTGCTGAATCTGGCCCAGCGACATCCAGAGGAATTGCACTCCCTGCCTTGGGTTTTCACAAGCGAGGGCATTTTCCTCCTTCCCTCTTCTCTCCCTTGCCTGGTATCTTGGTCTATATTAAATACAGACAACATTTCATTTATATTTATACCTGCCTCTGGAAATTTCCACTACATGCATCTGACGAAGTGGGTATTCACCCACGAAAGCTTATACTCCAATACGTCTGTTAGTCTATAAGGTGCCACAGGACTCTTTGTCTCTTTTTACAGATCCAGGCTAACATGGCTACCCCTCTAATATTAAATACAGAGCTCATCAAAACTTCAAATTTCCATGCCTTGGGAATTTCCAACATTCTGAAATGTCCTTTTGTCTCAAATCAGAATGAAAAGTCCAAATTTTGAAATTTGGTAAAATGAAATTTCTAAAAAAAAATTGTTTGGGAAATAGTCTTAGGGAAATAGTCTTAGGGAAACATTTTGTTTCAATGAGGTGAAAGTGCATTGTTTTGATTTTGATCATTTAGTCTATTATATTTTATATAAATTATATATAATAATGAATAGTCAAAAGAAAGCACTTTCACCTTAATGAAACTTTCTGATCATTTTCCACCAAAAATTTTGACAAAATTGATATATTATTGCAAAATGTTATGGTGGGTCAACTAAATTGAAACATTTTAGAAAATGGTTCAGTCAGAAAATTTCCAACAAACTCTATGCATAAGGTTGTGTTGTGCAGCCAGTTTTACAAGTAGTAGTGAGTTGCATGCTACAATGGAAAAAATGCACTTAATGAACAAAATAGCCTTTCTTCCAAGTGTGTGCAATTGTAGTCCCAACCACAATATGATGTAAAACGTATTGCTCTAATTGCCTCAGTCTAGTTTTTGAGGAACAGTAATATGTGGTACAAAATTATAAGGAGTCTACACCAGTGTATGTGTGTGGAGGAGGGAAGAAATATGTACTCAAACCAGGACTTGATATTACCACAGTTCGGGAAAACTAATCTTAGGCTCCAATTAAGAACAATGGCAGAAAAGAGTGAGGACATCTTTAATAGATCAGCAAGGCTTAGGGGTGGTTTTTCTTGCACTGTACGTCCTTAGAATATACAGAAGGCATCAGTTTTCTTGCCATTTTATAAAGCTTTCTCCACAGGGATATATTTAATACACTAAAATAAAATAAAATCCCTAAAAAGAAACCAGTTCCTGTCATCTGTGTTGATTTTTCACTTAGTAGACTTCTTTATGGATTAAAACAACTTTCTTCTTCTTCTTGTAAAGAACTGTTCATTGAACCTTGGCCAATAGATGGTATCATCCTTTCCAGAGTCTATGTTATGGGAGGCCTATGGAAGCATATCTGCTCAAGGCATTCATGCAAATTATTACTTACTGCCCTATATGCTCATAAATTAATAGCTTCTCTGTGGATGAAAAACAGAAATTAAACAACCATTAAGGTTGAACAATGTATAAAGAATATTAAATATTAATATAGGAAATGAAAAAATATTGCAAGAGATGTGAATAGATATGCCAAGAGAATAACAAGCCAAACTCAAGAATGTAAATAATAAAAACATGTTTTGAGCTAGATATTCTGGATGGTTTATTATTCAAATTAAAGTTTGTTTTCCCCATTCAATAAAAACAAAACAAAAAAGTATTTACTGTCATTGCATGAGAGTTCATTTTCATCCTATGAACAAAAACATATTTAAGCTGGAGAAAATCAGAATGTCAAGGCCCCTCTTTTGTTTCTGCTCTTTTTTAAAGAGTATTTCTGTGCAGCACCAGCTGCAGTTACTGTAAGTTTGAGAAAGAAAATACTTTTTACTAGTTTAAGTATTTGTCAGAATAAATGTTATTTGATTGAATAATTGGGTAACGAGCATGTGCATTTTAATTACTTGTTTTGGCACTTGCTATAAAATTGAAATGGAAATTGGATGAAGAGTTTACTTAATAATAGGATAAGTTGCTCTTGCTACACCTATACTGGCTCACTGCATTTGGCTCTTGCCTTTGCCAGTGATGACTCTGGTTAGAACCCCTTCATAAGTACAGGGCATATAATTTCATATGGAGCAGCAGCTGTAAAGGACAAAGTTAAAAAGAGCTGGACCCAAGTCCACTTCACAAAACCATTGCACTCTGGTCCGCTTCACCATAATTTATATTAGCTCTGAATTGAGCACTATTGTTGAGAATGATCATGAGGAATAGCTACTGTATAGTTTGACCTTGAATGTGGACTCTTTCAGACCAAAATAATGCTTGATGTAGTCAGATTCCCATTATATACATCAAGGTAACAAATGTATGACATATAAATACATTTAGGGACACATTGTCCAAATCTGGTCTCCTTTCTGTAGGCTCAACTTTATGCACTATCATTGAATGATGACTTAGTTATGCTTCTAAGGCATTATGAACTGGATTCAAAACCCATTGACATCATTTCATCTTTTGTGCATGGGAGGGTGATCGCAGTAAACAGAAATCTGTTACAGTTGAAGGAAGCCAAAATTGTTTCTCAGAACCATGCAAAAGTACAATGGCCATCTCTAGTGTTTGGGGTGCTTCAGAGCCAGGATTTTTGTTTCTCTCTCTATGTTATATAATTTAATATATAATAATACCCAGCTCTTAATAGTACTTTTCATCAGTGGAACTCCAGGTACTTTACAAAGGACATAAACATCAGTATCTCCCTTTTTACAGAAGTATGTATGCTCGCTTGCTCTCTCTCTCACACACATACACACATATATAGCCACTAGGTTGATTGATATCACAAGCAAAACCAAAACTACTCTTGAAAAAGAAATGGTCCTGGCTGCATATGCAGTTTGAAAACATGCTTATTGTCTAAGATATATGCTCAGTATTCTCAAAATCAGAAATATAACTGATGGGGGTAAAAAACCATCAAGACCAAACTTAACCATGTAGCCAGGACCGCTA
Organism: Gopherus flavomarginatus; assembly: GCF_025201925.1. Lineage (NCBI taxonomy): Eukaryota > Metazoa > Chordata > Testudines > Testudinidae > Gopherus > Gopherus flavomarginatus. Next base: position 274,413,623 of record NC_066617.1, read on the forward strand.
TATTTTTCCACTGAATAATAACAGGAACCAAAACAAAATATTTATCCTCATGGACCAATATTGAAACAAAATCTAAGCTGTAAAAGTGGTCAGGTTTGTATCCAAAGCTGAGACTAGCCAACGTGAAGTTGTACAAATGTACTATTAGATATAGGATACATTAAGCTCAGAGCCTTCATTTTAAGGAAGGCAGCATCTGGTACCTAACTCATGTTTTAGTAAATAGTCTGCTTTTTATATGACAAATGAAAACACAGATACAAATTAATGGGAGAAGAAAAGTCCCAATTGTCCATTTGTGTTGCATTGCAAACTGCTGAGTAAAAGCAGCCCAGCATGGTTTAATCATCCTGTTTCCCCTCTCCTTTTTCACTCATTACATTCATTATTGGTCACAAAAGACTGCTCACAAAACAGCTAGTGATTTTAATTTAATGCATCCTTTCTAAAACCTGCAGGGAAATTAAAGGAAGGAGCAACCTGGAAAGGGCTGGGAAATGGGAGGGGGGGAATGAGGCTTGGCACATCTGAGGTTTTAAATGCTAATTGTCAAACATTTCCCAAATAGATCAGAGCTGACCCTAAACACACTGGGAGGGCTTTGCTCATTAGTTTGCAAATTGAGTCAAATTGACACAAGGAGTTTCCTAGCACTGCCTTTAAATCTCCGATCAAGGCTGGTGAGTGACCTCTCAATCTGACAGGCCTCCAGTTGCCAAACCATCTACCATAAGAAAAACCAATAAAACAAAACCATCCAGTGAGATCATGAGTGGCTGGTTTATTTTGTTACATTTTACTTTCTCCACCTACGTGTGCGTTTGCTGGAATTAGTGGTTTATGACAGATAATTAACTAAGGCGGTAGTAACCAAAAATCTAATCAGACTATGCTGTTGGCTCTGGGAAACGAGATAAAGTATGGGTAGGGTCAAGAAGATCACAGAAAAAGAGACGCTCACATGGGCTGTTGGTCTAGCAAAAGGCACACTTACACCGTTACAAGTTAGCATTACGTGATTTGAAACGAAACCTGTCCTACGGGCTCCTTGAGTCCTACAGGCTCCTCCTGAGTCAAAGCTCCTTGAAGTCAGTGTCAAGGCTCCCACTGGCCTTTGATCAGGCCTCTAGTGGGGGAATAGAGAAAAATGCTGCCATGAGGAAGACCCAGATTCAGTGTGGAGAGAGGAGGATGCTTTGGGTCTCTTGCTTCTTGGGGCAGCAGGGAGTGATGTGTATGATGAACGCTGAAACAGAGGGAGTGGTAATGGCTCTCAATGCTTTGCTCTACTGGCATCTCTATGGCAGCCATTTCCCTGAGCTTCATGGTGTTAGAGAGGTGCTGCTCTAGCAGTATTCTCTGACTGATTGGATGCCGAGAGGCCATGCGGGGCAAAGAAAATGGCATTCCCAAAATGAACACGCAGGGGGAAACTCCCTGGCTTTGTTAAGAACAGTCTGTGGGAAATGAGCAGCATTCAAATCTATTTGGGGGGCGTCTTACAACCAAAGTGATGTTATGTTAATTAAATTTTAAATATTATAGAGTGAATTGGGGGGGGAAATCAAATTGTAAATGTTTGAAAAGAACATTTGATCTTGTTTTCTTTTTAAAATAAAAATATAATAATGGCCAGCTTGTTTAAAATGTTGAGAGTAAAATCCCCTGAGAGACACAACAACACTGCAGGATTGAGGGAGGCCAGCTGAGTCAATCCATACAGTGTTTGTGCACTGGAGTGTACTTTCCCTTTCAGGGCCTGATCCAAAGCCCATTGAAATAAATGGAAAGACTCTCATTGAAGTCAGTGGGTTGGCTGTGACCCTCAGTGTTTGTCTTGCTCTTTTTTATAACAAAGATGTGCTGCTGCTATTTCATCTAGGGGATCTCACAGAAGAGTTCATCTTTAGCCTCTTAGAAACCCTCTGTGGCAGAAATGTGTATGTAGCAGAGGGGCTGGGACAGACTGATCAGTCTAGTCAAATGTATCACATTTAAGCTACGATAATGTTTTCTCATAACCATAATCAAGGGAAAAAGCAAATACCATAGGAAGCCAATTTATATGTGTAATATGTTCAACAGCCCTGTTCTAAAGTACAATCTGCTGCCGTCATAAAAATGCTCTTCAGAACTATTTCTATGAACCGGGAGGGGCAGGTTTGTATCATTTTTGGTGGTGCACAAAGTGGGTCCAAGTCCGCCCCCAGCCACACACACACCTGCCTTGGAAGTCAATATATATTTTTTAAAATAATGTAAAAATGGACTGGAAACAGTAAGCATTTAAAAGTTTCCTTATATCGCACAATGTAGGGGGATGAGGGCTCTGGCTGGGGAGAGAGGTTCATGGTGCAGGAGGGGGCTTAAGGCTGGGGCAGAGGGTTAGGATGTGGGAGGTGCAGGCTCTGGGGTGGGGCAGGGCTGGGGAGTTTGGGGTGCAGGCAGGCTGCCCCAGGACTGGGGTCAGAGAGGAGGACTTCCCCCCCCCCCCAGCAGCAGGGAGTTCTGTGAAAAGGCCTCCCCCCAGGGCCTCCCCCCTCCCCTGGTAGCACACTCACCCCACACACTGTCATTGCACATGCTCCTAAGGCCTCTCTCAGGTCCAGGAACCCCCTCGCCTTCCTTGTGGTGGGTGCGGAGCAGGGGGGCTGCCATGATATGTACACCCCCTCCTCCTGGTGCCACTCCTTTTTATAGAGTCATAGAATATCAGGGTTGGAAGGGACCTCAGGAGGTCATCTAGTCCAACCCCCTGCTCAGAGCAGGACCAATCCCCAGATTTTTACCCCTGTTCCCCAAATGGCCCCCTCAAAGATTGAACTCACAACCCTGGGTTTAGCAGGCTAATGCTCAAACCACTGATCTATCCCTCCCCCCAGTGGCTGGTGAGGGAGCACAGTGCAGAGCAGCATGACAGCCACCGGCTGCCAGGGCGCAGGCAGGGACACTCAGGGAGGCACACAGGCTGGGCCGTCCTTAGGCATAGGCAGAATAGGCAGCCACGTAGGGCCTCACGCTGCCTGGGGGCACCACTCTGCAGGCAGCCCAGACAGTGTAGAAGCAGGGCTGCTGGGTCCTAGAGAGAGCTAAATGCAGCACAGTCTGAGGAATGGGATTGGCTGCTGGGGTCTCTGGGAAGGGGAGGGGGTAGGGGTTGGGAAAGGAGCTCACCTGTGAGTGTGACTCTTTCCCCCCAGCTGAGGTGAGGCGAGGCAGGCTCTGTAGCACCCCTCTCTCTCTCCTCCCTCCCCTCCGTCAGGGCTAGGTTGGGTGAAGTGCTGGGGGAGAGGGGAGGCTGGCTGGCTGCTTGCTGAGGAATGAAAGTGAAAGTAACTCACTTCCTCTGCAGGCAGCCAGAATTGGAATGTCACACAGGGCTGGGTTAGGATTAGCCAGATGTGTGAAAAATCAGGATAGGGGATTGGGGTACAGTGAGCAGATCTCCCTATTTTATAGGGACAGTCCCAATTTTAGGGTCTTTTTCTTATATAGGCTCCTTTTACCCGCCCACCCCCACCCATCCCTGTCCTGATTTTACACACTTTCTGTCTGTTCACTCTAGGTGGGGGTAATTGGTGCCTATATAAGACAAAGCCCCAAATATCGGGACTGGCCCTATAAAATCAGGACATCTGGATCTGGCCACCCTAGCTGGGGAGCACCTCTGCCCCGGGCTGGCAGCTGCCAGCGATCCATCTCATCCGGGGGGAGCTGCACAGGGCAGGATAAGCTGCTGTGGCTCCATGAGTGCCCCATCCCTGAGATCAGATGCTGTGCTAACTTCACCATGGTCTGTTGGGCTGGTGGCGGTGCCCATTGGCGTGTGATTGGACCTGAGGGTTTGCTGCTGCTGTTGCCACTCTGCACCCCAAGAGGTGGATTTTGGGGTCCTGCAGTTTTCCACCTATCTCCTCCTCTACTGCAGCTGTTGGACCAGCGGGCTGGGGGGTGAGCCAAGCATGAAAGCAGTACTGTGTTGCCATTTAGATTGTCATTTAACAACTTTGTTTGCCAAAAATTCTTGCTAACAATCCTGAATCCGATTTCAATATTTTTTTAAAAAAATCAATATCTTAGCCAAAAACAGAAAATTAAGTTGTTGACAATTATTAGTGACAGGTTTGGTTTGAGACAGGGAGTGGGTCAGTTTTCATCAGCGAAACAAAAAATGTTGACTGACTTTCGTATAGCCTGTTACTCCTGATAAGAGCCCTCCAACACTTGTAATATGCTCATCTCCTTACTAGTGTATAAAGCAGGGTTCGGCAACCTACGGCACACATGTCAAAGGTGGCAGGTGAGCTGATTTTTGATGGTATGCAGCAGCAGGCTGAGCGGCTCAGCCCATCACTGCTCTGGGGTTCCGGCTGCTGCCCTATTGCCAGCTGGAATACCAGCCATCGGCCCCACTCAGCACCTGCTGCTGGCCTGGGGACCCCCAAGGAACCCCAGGCTGGCAGTGGGCTGAGTAGGCCAGCTGAACCACTCAACCTGCTGTCAGCCTGGGGTTCCATTCACTCAGCCGGCAGCGGGCTGAGTGGGCTGGTGGCGGGCTGAGTGGGCTGGTGGCGGGCTGAGCAGGGCCGGTGGGGGGGTTGAGTGGCTCAGTCTGCTGCCAGTCTGGGGTGCCAGCAGCACTCAGCCTACTGCTACTCCAGGGTTCCGGCTGCCGGCCCCTTGTGGAGCTCAGCCGCCAGCCCCACTCTGCCTCCTACCAGCCTGGGTGAGCAGAATCCCAGGCTGGTAGCGGGCTGAGGGGCGGTTGGCGGCCGGGATCCTGGCTGGCAGGAGTTGGTGGTCAGAACCCCAGACCAGCAGCGGGCTGAGCAGGGCCTGGGATCATTGTCTAGGGTTCCAGCCACCAGCCCGCTGCCGGTTTGGGGTTTCATTTACTCAGCTGGCAGTGGCCTGAGCAGAACCGGTGGCCAAGACCTCAGATAATAACAATAGTTTATTTATATAATATAGACATAGAGAGAAACCTTCTACAACATTAAAATGTATTACTGGCACGAGAAACCTTAAATTACAGTGAACTTGGCACACCACTTCTGAAAGGTTGCCGACCCCTGGTATAGAGTGACCATATGTTGTACTAAGATTCTCCTGCTCTTTTTTTCCCTTGTGAGTCAGTATAACTTTTGCCAGCCCAGAAGTTGGGCAGCCAATGTTTTACGTTTTCACAATGTTTTCTCCAACTTTCATAAAGTAAATACATAGTTAATATGAGTTTAAAAGGCCAGGGACACTTCTTTGTGAAGAATCTGTACAGCAGATCATGCCCATAGACGATCCAGAAAAGAAATTTGAGGTTGAATTTTTTAATGTTGTGATGGATAAAGCAGTATTTGCTGTTGATGAAAGGTTTAATACCTTGCAAGTACACCATGAACAGTTTGGATTTTTGTATGACATAACTAAATTCAACGAAATAGGAAAACAAGAGGAACTAATGACAAAGTGCAAGAATCTAGAGAGCCTCCTGAAGCATGGTGATAGTTTTGATTTAAATGGACTTGAACTGTACGAAGAATTGAGTACACTGTCATCAATGTTGCCACATGCAAAATCGGTGATGGACATTGTACAGTTTATTCATACCCGCAAACTTGTTGACATATATCCTAATGTGTACATTGCCACTCGTATTCTACTGACAATTCCTGTAACAGTAGCATCAGGAGATTGGAGTTTCTCAAAACTAAAGCTCATTAAAAACTATCTCCGCTCTACAATGAGTCAGGAACACTTGACTGGTCTTGCGTTCTTGCGATCGAACAAGACACGACTTTGTCTTTATTGACATTATTACTGATTTTGCAGCCAAAAAAAGCCAGAAAGATTGCTTTTAATTAAAAACAAATCTTTGTTTCAATACCTCTTCATATAAATTTCCAATAAAATTTGATAAATTAAAAAAAATATATTATTTGCATCATTCTGTCATATCAGAATTTTTTCTATAGTGCTGCTTCTTTAGTACTAGTCCATCAGCATTACAGTGTGCTTAATTAAGTTTAACTGGTTTTAATAATGTGAATGTGGCAAGTTTTCCAATACTATAAGCTTATGTTTGTGTTGCTAAGAGCAGATCAGGCACAGTGGCACCAGTTTAATAATCTCGCCTAGGGCACCATAAATCCTAAGGCCAGCCCTGCACACAGGGGTGGCAAGTGAGGCCGGAGCTGAGAGACGGCCCTGAACATTGGTGAAGCTGGGCCCCTGGGCCCTGAATATTGCTGGCGCACGGGCCCCATGGGTCCATATAACTTGCCCCCCCTGCTATGAACTCCAGGTATAAAACTGGCAGGGATGATTTAATAGCATCCATACAGAAGGTACCATTTAAAAGCAGGGAAATCACACAAGCTTCCCCTCAATTTGGTGTGAGACTCTTAACAAGGGGTTTCCAGAAGCCCTTCACAGCCCCACTATCTGGTAAACGTATTCATGGCTGCAACTACTATAACTGACTACAATGTATAATTCTGTTTGTCATGCTAATTACCCTCTGCATAAAGAAATATTGCAGAAACGCCCTTAAAAACCTTGTCCTTCAATTTGTGCCTTATTGTTCTCAAGCATATCACCCTCAAACATGTTTCTTAGCATCCAGCTTTTCTATACTGCTCAGAATGTTATACATTGCACACACGATCTTTCTCTCTTAGTCTTCTCTTCTCTAACAAATTCAAAGCTAATTTTCCTAACCTCTTCATGTTGCAGCAACATCTGAGACCCCTTCTTATCCTTGCTGCTCTCGACTATACCTTTTCAAATTCTCCAGTGTTGTCCTTGTAAAACAGCGCCTGAGATTATGCACAGTGTTTCTGGTGTGGTCTATTGCTTTTCCAACTGCTGTCAGATAAGAACTTCATTTCCAAGTTCAAAGCTATTCAGTTGGTAGACATGGACCAGGTGCAGCAGTGCAGTGGATTCTCCTGGAGCCTCATCCTGTCCTACTGTGTGGCCTTAAGTGTAAACTCAAGGTACAATTTTCCAATATATGCAAACGTGACCAATCACCACTTCACTTGCATGCTGTCCCCCTTCCACAGACTTTGTCTGTCTTTTTAGATTGTTAGCTCTTAACAATAGGAACTATGTATCCTGTATGTCTGTAACAGCATTAAGTGCATTATAGATGCTGCTGTAATACGTGATCATATATCATTTGCTAGGGCGTGAGCTAGAAGAAGTGCCTTATTGCTGTGCCTCAGAGAGATACATTCTTGATACATCAAAACCCACCTCGCAATACAAACCAAGTGAGAGCTGTGCTAACAATATTTTGTATCTGCTTTTAAAATTTCAGAACTCTTTAGGGCACAGTTCTGGTATCCTTATTGAAGTAAAACTCCCATTGACTTTAGCCCTGTTTGGGGCTGGATCAGTGCCACACAACCAAATGCAGGGTTTGATTTTTTGCCTATTAGAGAACTGAGAGCTTCACATTTAGATCCAGAGGATGGATCTGGGGTTTTGGCTCATGCCCATCTTTAATTTCATTGAGTCATGCCTGAGTAAAGGTTGCAGGATTCGGCTCTGTGTAGGGACAGTTTTCTTTGTACTTGTTTAATAGCACAGTGTCTGAGAGAACAGAGCAGAGTGAAAATTGCTGATACAAAACATAAGAGGAGGGGGGTTCAATATTTTGTGATTTGCAGTAGGTATTTAAAATTAAACATAACTTTAGAGAGTAACTGTAGCTATTTAACATCTGTTATTGCCTTTCTAGTCCTTAAATCCCTTGAGTCCAATTGTTTAAACTTCTTTTGGGGGGGACATTCATTTCAATCACAACTCTATGGCAAATAGAAGATAAAGTATATATGTGGCATATAATCAAGAATAAAAACTATAATACCAAAATAAAGATTTCATATACGATTGCAGCGGCTAGGGGATTAGAAATTAGATTTAAATGGGACCAAGGGGCAAATTCAAAGACTTCAAACATCTTTTTTAAAATAGAGGCAGTTTTTTTTTTTAATTTAAAAAATGAATTTGCAGTGAGCTCTCCTCCAGAAAAACTCTATCACTTCATCAGGCTTACTTATTTATTTAAACTGCCTTTGAAGCTTTTTTGATTAAAACAATTCTTAAGTTCAATTGCATATATTACACAGGGGCAAAATAAACACCTGTGTTAAAAAACAAAATTTCTTCTTTATTGTATTAAAAATAGGCATTTCCCCAACGCTGCATTTAGGTTTTATATTAAAATGAACCCTTTTAACAAGGAATTAAATGCTTGGGTGTGACACATTCTACTAATCTAAAGACAATACTGAGTACCTGTTTTATCCCTTGGGCCCCTTTAATGCTTACTCCCTTAGGCCTCAGTTCAGCAAGGTGCTTAAACATGTGTCTAGTCCCACTGAACTCAGAGGGACTTCTCGTGCTTAAAATTAGACACATGCTTACAAGCACCTTGCTGAATCAGGGCTCAGTAGTGTGTACCAAAACTCATGGAAGTCAGTGGGAGTCTTTCTGTCGACTTCAGCAGCCTTTGAATCAGGTCATAAAGCCCAAGTGCAGGATTGGGTCCTTAAGGTGCTGAGCGTCCTTGACTCCCACAGAAATCAGTAAAGGTAAAGATACTGAGCACCTTACCAGAATGAGGCCCATACTTTCCTAAAGTAAAACAAAATGTAAATCACAAATAATGGAGAATACAAATATGATGGAAGTGCTTCACATTCTGAGAAATCATCTCATCATCGTAAGTTCTGCATAGATTTGCTTTTACCTTTACTTTCACCTTCATTTGTCTGTAAAAATGTTATTTTTTTTTAATCAATGTAAAGCTAAATCAAGTAAGCTTGCCAATTATTATGCTGCTGGAGCTGTCCAGCCTATTTTAAGGATCATGTTGAATATAGCGCCTATCGATATATACCATAACTCTGAATCATCTGATACTGTTTACTGTCAGAGACAGTCTACCAAACCAGATGGTTTACTGGTCTGATCCATTACAGCAGTTCCTATGTTCCATTAGTGTTAACCGTTGATACATTAAGATATCATGGATGTGTTGTATGTTGTTGTGTGTGCGGCTGGCCACGGAGCATTGCAGATTACCTCAGCAAAATCCAGCTAGAGGCTAGTAAATGAAAGAAAAATAGACCCTGATGAGCTATTTTGTCACCTGTTCTTCAGTTTATTGTTTTTCCTTTCACAGGTGGTTAATGATAGGGCCTGATCCTATAGGGTGCTCAGTATCTCCAAAAGGGATCTGAGCACCTACAATTACTATTGACTGCATTTGAGGGCACTCAGCACCTTTCAGAGATGCTCAGCAGGATGGGACCTTTGATGTATAAATTCTTTTCTTCCTCCTTTCAGTTTTCTTTTCCCTTGTCTGGGATATTGGGCCTCAAAATAAACTTAACAAAGCTCAGACTCTCGATTTAAGGCCAAATATTTACTTCCCACTGAAAATCCCAATTAAGGGAGAAGTGCTAGGAAGAACTCTGCACAGTCACCCATGTGTTCTCATGGGGGCAAAAATTAGTGGCTGCACAGGAGCAAAGATCCTGTCCCTAAGGCCTCATGGAGTATGAGACTTGACTGAGAAATTAGGTCCAATGTCACAGATCCCTGGGCATACATGCAATATGCCAGCCCTCTGTGTTGCTCTGCACTCCCTCCACATCTTGCAGCACAGCTCACTGAAGAGTCATGCTGACGTTGGTTCCCCAACAGTAGTAGTGCACTTCCCTAACTGTAGAGCACTACCCTCTGCAAGAGAGCTAGAAGCCATGGAGAGGGAGAGTTAATGCTACGGCTAGCAACATCAATTTCCATATTGGTGTTTACTTGGAAATCAACTTGTTTTTGTGTGGAGTATGTGGCAAAGAAGGATGATCCCTGGCTCCTCCCCATGACTCCACTCTAGCTCACCACGATATTCTGCAACCACAAAGCCTCACCAGTGTAGTGTTCATTGGAGAGACTTAATTGGGTGCCACAGAGATAGGGACACATTCCATGTAGCCACCACTCACTGGCAGTGGTGTAAGGAGAATCCATTTCTTACTGGTACGGGGGGAGGGCAGAAGCTAACGGGGGGTTCATGACCCTCCACATAACTCCTACCCAGCCCACCCCCAGCCCAAGGCCCTCATGCTCTCTCCATCCCTTCCCCATGATCCATCTCCCTTACCTGGGGACTCCAGTGCGGCTGTACTGCCCCCAGCCCTGTCCTCTGGTGGGGCTGCTGTACAGATGCAGGAGACAGTGCATGGAAGGGCTGGGGATGGTACAGCTGCACCGGAGGAGCTGCTGGCGTAGGGCTGCCCAGCAGCCCCACATTCTGCTCCTCCTGTGTCTTTCCGGTATGCCGTACCCGCTATAAATAACTTGCTGGTACAGCATACCAGACGAGACTGTCTTACTTGCATTGCTGCTCACTGGGATCTTTATTGGGCCTTTCCACCTGTGGCAAAGTCAGACATGACAGCTGTAAGAGAGTGGTGGGTGGCAAGTTGATCAGCCCTAGAATGGTAAAGGCCTTTCGCCTATAAGCTGAAAGGTTACTTCAAGTTAACTAGAGACACCTAAGTCCTTTAAAACCCCTTTTTATGGTGAGGGGGGGAGGAGAGAGGAGAGACAAGCTGTAGCAGAGTTAGCGATGGCAGGGAGAAAAGGCTTCAGGGTGGAAGGCTGCTCTCTTCCCTATAGGAGAAGCAACCAAACTAATTGCTGTTTGAGGAAGGACTGGCACCCAGAAGCCAGCATAACAAGGCAACATCCCAGAGAGGGAACAGGGAAAGATATTCCCTCGTGTTATGAGTTTTCTTTTTGTTTGGCCGAAGAGTGCTCTTGGGCCTACCCTGAGGTCTCCGTTGTAAATATTGAAAAATAAACCAGAGCAAGGAATAAAAACTTCAGAGTAGGACTGGTTTCCTCCCCGTCTCCCTCTCGCTTCCCCCATCCCCACTACGGGAGGGAGAATCGCAGGGGCCAACTAGGTGAAGGTGTCCAGCCACACACCCTTTTTTTTACGTTACTCCCCCTGCATAAAACACTGAAGAGGGGAGGGAACTCTTAGTTAAAAAAAGCACAAAGATCTGACTGCTTGAGAAATACTGGTGAACGCAAAGGGGCACACAATGTATCAGTCATTTATAGAGCTTTAAACACATATTTAAATATCATTTAGAATTCTGTTTTACAAAGGCAAACCCAGTCTTTGCTGCAGTGTGCGGTGTTCTGAATGGAAAAAGAGGAGAGTTATTGACTCTAAGGGTTCCTTTTTTAATATTTTGATTGACAGAAGGTTTTTTAAAAGTGTAGTAAGAAAAAGAGAGTTTACGGTTTTCATTTCTGCTCTGTGCATCTTCCTCTATCTAAAAATAAACTCTACAGAGGTGACTTGGGCACCTAAAAACTTCACAGGCAAAGTTTAAGCAGCAGTTGGATTCAAAAGAGTTCTGTGTTGTCATCTACAAGAGTAAAAATGTTATCGTCTGTTTAAGCAGGGCTGGCTGATGTGTATGCAAAAGCAAATCAGTGGTCTCACCTACTCTTCAAGCATCAAGGAAACCAGATGAGACCAGTGTCTCAGAGATATGGTGTCAATAGATTTTTTTAGAAGGGGAATAGAAGGAGAGAATCACATTAAAATGTAATGTTTGTCAATGGCAGTGATAAAAAAAAGAAAACGTCAGCGGCCATTGCCGGCTACAGCATGCAGCAATCTGAATATATTGGTAATGTGGTGGACTGATTAGTCCTGTAAGGCTGCCTACAGGTTAGCAGGCCTCATTTCAAATCTCTGACAGCAATATGTGTCGTTTCATGCTTCATCCTCATTCCCCATGTTCAACACAAACCAGGGTCACTCTATATATGGAAATCACTGTCTTCAGGGCAAAAAAATTAAAAAAGGTGAGATTGCCGCTTTAACCTCACTGGCCTCAGAAAATATGTTTTAGTCTGATACATTATACTAGTAGGAATTATTTATCAAGAGATACAAGCTTGATATTTCAGAAATAATGAGATGTTCTGGTTTTGCAGCTGAAATTTTATGGTCCAGAGAGCATCAGCTATGAATCCAGAGGAATGAAGTAAACTTGCAATGAATGATATACACTATGCAGCCAAAGTAGAATGGCTGTGCAAAGGGTAATATGAAAATTATAACACAATACAAAGCTCTCTGTGGCTAAAGTGCCTTTATTGCAAAAAAAAAAAGAGCAAGGTTGTTTGAAGAAGGTCCAGTCATGAGATGCTGCAAACATCTACTTATGGAGGTTTTGCTTAGGGAAGGTATTTCATGATCAGAAACCATAGTCATTAATCCTTACATTCCATAGTTTAAAAAAGAGATTCCCAATTTTATAGCAAATTAACCTGACAGCAGATATATAACATTCACATTTTAATTGGGGAGCAGATACTAGTCATTCTGCAGTGAAGATTGAAGCTTCACTTCCACAAGAACCTTCATATGTCATGGTAGAATTTTTTTCTAGAAAGTTTGAGGTGAATTGGATAAGACATTTAAAGATATATTAGGGTTCAAATAACTCAGGTTTGAACATATTTATCAATTTTTTGTTTTGGGTTGTCATAACTAGTTTGACCAAGGAATGCCAGTCTTCATCTGTTGGTCTTTTGCATGTTTTGAGGTGAGGATTGGCAGAATTATTTAGATAATAGTTCTGGTTCTGGATTCTGGATTCATTATGTATTCCACAGTGTTTATGCATTTTGGATGGCCCTGTCGGGGAGTTTATAAACTCAGTGACCTGATGTGAACAAACGGGGACTTATGTGGAAGAAGCATGGAATCAGCCCGAGAGACAGGGAGTAGGGAAAACATGTTTGGAAATGAAATGATTTCGAGGAAAGGCACAAATTACCTAGAAAGTGCTCCCCAAATAAATCTAGTCAGCATGCTTTCCAAGATGAGACAAGTGAGAAATGGTGGGAAGGCACAATGGGGAAAATTGGATTCAATCTAAGGAATGTCATGATGCCACTTGTTTCCTGTCTCCCATCCTTTGTCTGTCTTTTCAATTAGCTTGCAAGCTGTAGGGGGCATGGACTGTCTCTTCTTATGTGTTTGTGCAGCACCTAGCACAATGGGACTTTAATCTGACTTGGGGCCGTTACTGTTACAATAAAATAGTTAATAGACAACTGGGAGCAATGCCATGCTGAGGAAAAGCAGCATCCATCCCTGCTGTTTGCGAGATCCCTTGGTGCCCTGGTACACCGGTTACAGAGCAATTCTTGAATATTTAATGTCTCTACTTTCTAATGCTTTTACATTTTTATTTGCTATGTGGTACCTTAACTTTAAGGAAACTACAGTTTTTTTAAGGGTTTTGCTTTAATAATTGATATTTATAATCTTAAATTCAGTTTAGCACATATTTTTGACCCAAACTGTCTTCTGCAACACAGATCAAGTGGCTTTGAAGACCATCATATGTAGTAATTATTAGTTTGGTAATATACCTTTTGATCTCTCCCAATACTATATACTCAGTTCTGCTCTCTGTTTTGTTGATGTGCCATGGTGAAGGGGATGCAGGGTGCCTCCTTCCATTCCTCGCTCCCTGTCTCCCTTAAAACAAGCATTCAGATAGGACGTCTTTCAACAGCACTAGTAGCCAAAAAACCCTCCATCAGACTGTATGCAAGGGGTTTGGTCTACTCTTTAGGGGACATTATCAGATCCACAGCTTGGTAGCCCATACATTGCAGGAGTGGCCTTAAGCTAGCCTGGGACACATGCTCTTTTGAGCAGCAGCAAAGTGTGTCTTGCCATGCATCCTCTAAGCTTACTCTCTTGAGCCCTGTCCTACTTATCAGGATTCCTACACCAATGGGCACACACAACAGCATCCCTGCTTTCCTTCATTACACGGACCAGGGCAGGATCTGACTGTGATGCTGGCAGACCAGGTGCCAGCTCATGCCACAGTTACCATGTCTCAGAGCTGGAATCAGTCAGACTCACCTGTGTTTTAGTATTATTAAAATGAGTAATAAAAATGACTTCAGAGTTTAGACTTTATGGAATGCTTGTGAGTAGCTGCATGCACTAGTCTCACTTGTAGCATCTGTATCTTGCATTGTAAAGTAATATTAGAGCACTTGTAGCGTGAGACATTGTGACTGCATAAATCACCAGACAGGAGAGAGACATTAACTAGTGTGAAGTGCTGATCTCCAACAGAAGGTGTTACCATCCTGCCCAACAGGAAAGGTCCATTACACCAGATGGACTATTGTGGGATGATAAAGAGGACAAAAGATGTTTGTTGTTTTTCCCTCCCCTGCCCCTTCCGTGAAGATGAGCCATGAAAGCGGATTTCTTCTATCAGCTGAGCTTGCAGCTCAGAGCACAAGGGAGGAGAATAAAAGCTCCCTAATGAGAAAGAACTGTATCTGTATGCTGCTAGGACTCTGGGAGGCAAGGATTACTAGGCATAAGCAAGAGATCCCAGTGCTTACCCTGGGTTAGCCCTAAAGGTCATATAGAGCTTGCACATTATAGAAACTTATATCACTTCTTGAAACTTGAGATTGTAACTTATTTATGCATATGTTTACCTGCTTTAACATTGCAAAACTCTCTTGCTTTCTTTTCCTGCTTAATACATCTTTATATAGTTTATTATAGGCTTGGCTACTAGCGTCGTCTTTGGTGCGAGATCTTATATGCAATTGACCTGGGGTGAGACTGGTCCTTTGGGAATGGGAGTAACTTGACTATTGTTGTGATTCTTGGTATAAGAGACTGTCAAGATATTTTTCCCACTTTGAACTTTAGCGTCCTAAAAGTGGGGACCTGCATGTACCCTTCTAAGCTTAATTCCTAGCTTAAATCTGATAGCGCCGCCACCAGCCAAAAATATAGTGTTTTGGCACACTTCCTGTTCTCCCAAAATCTTCCCTGGGGAACCCAAGACCCAAACCCATTGGGTCTTAAAACAAAGAGAAATAAACCATTCCTCCTCCTTTCCCCCTCCCAGACTTCCCCCTCCCTGGGTTACCCTGAGAGATTACACTGATCCAAACTCCTTGGATCTTAAAACAGAGAGGAATTAACCTTTCCCTCCCTCCTTTCCCCCCACCAATCCCTGGTGAGTTCAGACCCAATCCCCTTGGGTCTTAAACAAGGAAAAAAAAATCAATCAGGTTCTTAAAAAGAAAGCTTTTAATTAAAGAAAGAAAAAGTAAAAATTATCTCTGTAAAATCAAGATGGAAATGTTTACAGGGTATTCAGCTCATATAGACTAGAGGGACTTCCTCCCCCTTAGCCTGAGATTAAAAATTACAGCAAACAGAGGTAAAACTCCTTCCAGCAAAATACACATTCACAAGTTAAGAAAACAAACATAAGACTAATCCGCCTTTTCTAGCTAGTACTTACAATTTTGAACATGAGAGACTGTTTCAGAAAGATTGGCAAAAGACCTGGTTGCACGTCTGGCCCCTCTTAGCCCCGAGAGCAAACAATGAACAAAACAAACAGCACAAACAAAGTCTTCCCTCCACCAAGATTTGAAAGTATCTTGGCCCCCCATTGGTCCTCTGGTCAGGTGTCAGCCAGGTTCGCTGAGCTTGTTAACCCTTTACAGGTAAAAGAGACATTAACCCTTAACTATCTGTTTATGACAGAGACCATCTAATCACAAAGGTATGCTCACCTGGGTGGTGAGATAGATCGGAGAACCCAAGGGGACTGTCTGTGACTTCATGTTAAGGCTGTTATAGTGCCTGCGGAGCTTACAGCTGATTACTGGTTGGTGAAATCTAAGTATAGAACTCACAACCAATTTGAGGTTTGTGCCCTGGTTCCTAACAGTCTGCCCTGAGGTTGGTACTCATGCTCTCGAGTCACTGCAGGCAGCTTTATACCTATATAAATATGATGGAACAGATCCATTGAATTCAATGGAGCTACATTAATTTACAGTAGCTGAGGATCTGGGTAACAGGTAATCTCAAACTTAAAAAACGCCTATAATGCATAATCATTTTTGAAACTTTTCTCAGTGACGTGTTCAAATCAGCCTCCTTGCACACCTTATATAGGCAGGAATTTTCCCATTGACAGCCATCAGGACTAAACAAGGGAAGAACTTCATCACAAAAGTGTTTTCTCTGGGGGGAAGGGGTAGAGAAAGGAGACAAGAAGCCTGAAACACAAGTCTGCTGTCAGCAGCAGTGCAAGTAAAATTTGTTTCTTACCGGTACACTGCACTCATGGGAGGGACACAGAGGAGGGCACATGACCTCCCCATGTGACTCTGCCCCACCCTCAGCCCAGGGCCCCTACACTCTCCCTGTCCCTTCCCCATGATCCATCCCACATTACCAAGGGGTAGGGGGAAGGCCTCTGTCCTCCTCCTGTTGTGCCAGAGACTTCTGAACTGCAGGGCTCTCTGGAACCACAGCAGTGAAAGGAGCAGAACGTGGGGCCATCAGGCAGTCCTACACCAGCAGCTCCTCTGGTGTGGCTGTACCGCCCTCTGCCCCTCCCCCAGTCCTGTCCTCTGGCGGGGCTGCTGTACAGACCCCAGAGAAGAGATGCACCTGTGTGGAAGGGCAGGGGATGGGGGCCATACAGCCACGCCAGAGGAGTTGGCAGCGTGGGGCCATCTGGCAGCCCCACGTTTTGCTCCCCCTGTGTCTTTCCAGTATGAGTACCCAGCTATAAATATCTTACTGGTACAGCATACTGTACCGTACTTGCACCACTGGCTGTCAGGTGACACAAGCTAAAGGGGCAAATTCTGCTTTTCTTGAATAGTTCTACTGGATACACAAAGCGGTGAGATCACAGGAGACCAGGCCAGGAAACTGGGTTCCATGCCCCATACAGCAGGACTCGGTGCTGGCTGCCAGTCACTGAGCACTTCATGGCACTGCAGAGAAGGTTTGGGAGGGAAGAGCAGGGCCATGATCTTTGGGCTTATGAACTACATGGCTCCATTAGTCACAACCCTCATCTGCAGCCCCTCACAGAACCTGAAGCTGTGACTTGAAGGTTTCAATTGATTTTGAGCCACCATCATTTTCTGACATAAAATTCAAGGGTTTCACATCCATTTAAAAGAAGCAAAGCACAGCTCACCAAAACTGGAAGAAAAGGGGATTAAAAATAAGATAAATATTTTGAAATTGACTTTGAAATTGTTTAATGAGTAGTTCGAGCCCCAATGTGTCTCTTAAATAAGGGCAGAATAAACCCAAAGTAATACATATGTGTCTTCTGTCTGTCAATCTAATCTATTCACATCTAGGTATTTATAGTAGAGAGGAGAAACTGTCTCATTAGAGCTCATCAAAAATGTATTAATTTAAAAAAAAGGCTTCTTGACCAAAATTAATTTTTGCGTACATTTGGTGGGAATTTTCTGCCTTTTTTAAATGAAAAAAAAAACCCAACAATTTTTAAGTACAATTTTTCATTTTTTAGTTTTTCATTTTTAGTTCTTTAGTTAGATCAAAGTTTTCTGTTCAGGTGCTGCTTTCCAAAACAAAAAACACATCCACATACCTCAGCATCTCTAGGGAATGTTTCTGAAAACTGAAGAATTGGGTGAGGTGGGCCAGTTGATTTTATTTTTTCGATGAAAAATAAAAAAAAACCCATAAACAATTCAGGATAAAAGAAAGATTTCCCCCAACCACTACCAAACTTTTTTTTTACATAACAAATAATTAACATTTTTTGACCAGCTCTGTCTATGACCGTTCCCCAAACTGGTCTAATGGGGGGAGGAGGAGGATGCCTCCCACAGTGATCCAAGAGCAGTTCAGCCTCTGAATTCCACAGATCACTGTATTCCTACAGCAGCTCTGGGGCTCCCAGGCCCAACCTAACTCCATGGCAGCACTACTCCACTCCCAGGGTATCTCCATTTTGTTTCCTCTCTGAATGTATTTCCAGTAAGCAGAAGTAGAAATCTTAGCTGACTGCTGGAATTTTAATTAAATCTAAGATAAGTGAAGAACATGCTTTTGGATGCTATTAAAAAAAAGAACAGTCACAAAGGTAATATTCAATGGCTACAACTAGTACTATTTTATACTGTATAAGTTAATTAACTGAATAGCAGGCCAATAGTATTCAACATGGAGTAATTTGTCTTAGAGGACAAGCCACTGTACACTGCTGATTCCGTACAATACACAGAATTCTCCATCAGCTGTTCTAGCTGCAGTAAAAAGGTTGTGTCACTGTTCTGACTTTCGCACTGACTGATGTGCGACTTGTTCATTCTGCTCAAAGAAGGGCTTAACTAAATATCAGCTACTGTAAGCTATTTAGTTAGGCCTGAAAGACCAAATGAAAAAGTAGCCTATTGCAAGTCAGCGACTATATAGAAAATACTTTAAGGAACAAGCCCCATTTCTGACTTGTTATTAATAAAGTGTATCTCCACTGTAGAGAGGGTTTAATTTCCTGAGTCAACAGTCACTAGGTACACTGGGTACCCAATTCAGTCCTCCAGTATCTCCCTGCTACTCCATTTCTGTCATCTGGTTTGCTGGAATGTAACGAAGGGCAGGATTTGGTGTGGGTATTTAAAATAGATCTCTCTTTCTATGCTAACAATGGTCTTGACCTTGCATCATTAACTTCAATGGGAGAAGAATCAGGCCCACTGTGCTTATCTTGACTGAGTAGTCTATTCATTGTTCAGCATTGAAAGGCACTTCTGTGAGCAGAGCCCCGGTACGTATTTCCAACAGGAGATGAGTATAGCACTTCTCCTTTTATAAAATAGGCTTGTTCCAATGGTAAAATCCCGATCCTATTGAAATCAATGGCAGACCCTCAGGCAAGCAAAAAAAGAGTTGCAAAAACTGATGTAAAATTGAAATGTAAAATAAAGAAACTTGTCAAAAAAATGGAAGAGAAGAGTTAATGTGAGGATGGGTTTGGATGCAGTTTCCGCATTGCTCCCTGTTCCCTGGTTCAGACCTGTGCTTTACCATTACATGATTTTCCTCTTTTAAAATCTTTTTTATTTTTTTGACATTTTCTTCTCATTTTGAGCATTGAGTCTGTGCAACATTTCTGCAGGAAAAAAATGCATTTGTGATTGTGGGTAACGTCTTTCTGATTTTTTCAAATTTGTCCTTCACTCCAGGGCTTTTGAGACTCCCTTGAGCAGCAGTTTTGAGAGGAAAAAGAAAAGGGGAAAAAATCCTCACAAAACAAAAACAGTATTTTCAGAATTCCACTCTGCTGCTTTCAGACTATTTCCATCAACCCTCTTATTCATTTTGATTTATTTCCATCCATAAGCAGACTAACGCTTTTCTATGCTTTTATTGTTCTTCAAGAATAGGCCTTCTATTGGAGAAAAATAATGTCTCTATGACCACCACTTTGCTCAATGCAGATCTTCATTAATCTGCAGCCACAGTACAGGCTTTTAGCAGCAAGCACTTTTGATGGGAATTGAATTTGATACTGCATTATGGTTGTAGGGCTTCTCACAATAGACTGTGTTCTTTTCTGTGTCTGTGCACAATCAGAGAGACCCAATTAAATAATTTGGTGCAATAATGGAGAACAAAAGAGTATGAGGGCTTAAAGTGAGGGCTTCAGCATTTGTATTCTCCCTTTTCTGTATCATGTTAATTAATTTGCCTCAAAACCAAAAGAAAGAACATAATGTGAAACAGCATAGCTCATCTACAACATGGAGACACTTTAAATGCAGATACCATACCAAATCAACATTGAACAAAAGGACAGTCTTTGCATTTCCATAAGGAAAAAAAAAAGTTGCCAGTAATGTTAACATTGAAAGATCCCGGTACTGGTCATTGGGGATACCTATTGTTGTTTGGAAGAAGGGTGGTTAGGATGAGAGAATATTTCATGCCTGTGTGATAGCATCTAAAAATAAATAATATAGTTTTGAAGCCAAATTGGTGACTATAAAACAACTAGGCTCAACAGCCCAGGAGATCACAGACTGCTTTTTTTTTTATCTGCAGGCTGGATTGAGTGTAAGATAGCTCAAAGCATACACCCCTAGAGAGCTCCATCATCACTCCTCTGTATGATTTGGAAACACCAACAGTATCTCTCTGAGCAATAGGGTAATCTGTGCTCCACTATCACTCAGGTTTGTGATGGTTTATCATGTGGAAATGATCAGTTTCCCCAAAAATGGATGCTGTGGACTCTAGGGACAGTCCGTGTACAGTCCTTACTCAGGAAAGTCTCTCACTGAAGCCAGGTGTCTCTGGAAGTTGAAATCAGCCAGCTGAGGTTATTTGCCGCCTGAACTATAGGAACTCTATTGTACTCTGCATGAGTTTTCTCCTGTAGTCTCCCTGTAAAATGAGTGTTCTAAATGTAACCACCAAGTCCTACAAAATAGTCACTTTTTTCTGTAAAAAACAATGTTAACTTTTAAATGCTTGCATTCCTGGAAGATGCAAACCCAGTGGTTATGCTATTGTCTCTGATATTAGCAAGTGGAAAATGAGCATTAATGATGAAGGCAAATGAATACCTTCATTATAATTATTACCTGTTAAGCAGTATTTTAGGGATATTATGGAGATCAATTTAGCTAAAGGTTATAAATCTTATTTCATAACATACTAATAGAAGCATCCATGAAAATATGATCACAAATTTTAACTTCCACATGTCTTAGAAAGTTATGCAATTACACTTTTAAAAAAAAAATCAGTAGATACATTTTATCTTCAAAGGCAGTTTCCCCTGCAAAGAAAACCACCAGTGCAGTCTTGTCTTTGAACTTTTCAGCAGCTTCATGACTGCAGTTGTCAGGCTACATGCATATCACGCCTCATTTTTCACATCACACCACATGTACTAGAAATGATTCCCAAATCACCGCTCACCAAGGTATATTCCATACCTTTATTGCTAAGTCTCCATACTTCCCAGTAGAGATGTCCATTTCTATCAGCATTCTTCCTGATTATTATTTGTGTTGACAAGTTTCTAGAATAAAACGGGGGTGGGAGGAACTAAGGGTATCACAAATGGCTGAGATATTTGTGGTTTTTAATTATTGAGATTATCAAAGAAGTTCCAACCTGGAATCTGTTCCCCTGCCTTTACTCATTCTCTTTATTAATGCAATAGTCTGTTTTTGTTGAGGCCAATTCATTCTTTGCTACATTGGTATATTTTGGTAAAAATCCCCACCAGCAATCTCTATTGACTATAGCAAGGAAGAATGCAGCCACACTTATCAGCCCATTTGGTAGTGTTTGCAAGCTATCATAGTAGGTGGAATCCATTTTGGTAGGTCTTCAGCCCATAATTGAAATAAATGAGGCATAGAATTGTTACATTTCTGCTTTTCTCATGGGGATATGAAAACAGAATGGCCTCCTTGGGACTTATATGTCTATACCCAGTTCTGATAAAAAAGAGAGAGCGAGAGAATGTGCATATCTTCATATTCTCAGTTAATTCAGTCTAAAAGTATCACACTTATTCAGCAGCAGTTAACATAGGCTGTGATGAGAGCATGACAATTTCCAGCTAAACTAGAGGATAATTAGAAATGCCCCGTAGCAGGCAAGTCAGTGCTTCAATTTATTTGCTGTTTATTACCAAGTCTCTGCCCCTTGGGTGTAATGACTGTAAAGCAGCACCTGCAGCTTCTCAGTGTTTGATTTAGTGCTGTAAATGGTGCTCAGAGAGTAGATTAAGCTGGAATGTGATCAAACCTTATTTGCAATCCGATTATACAAACTGCTCCTTGCACTGACCAGATTGAAGTAATTTCCCTATAGAAACGTTACACTCACTTTGGTGTAAAAATGATTAACATTTGCTGACTGTAGGTCAGCCTTTCACTTCCAGTGTAATTCTTTATCAGGCAATGTGCCCATCTTTTTCTTATGTTTGCCACATTTGTGTACTGTGCAGTATTTAACTAGTGGATATAATCAGCCCCCTTTTTCCCTGGGTCTTGTTGATGAATGATTATAATAAATAAGTACTCCAGCATAAGCAGATTAAACCATTCCCCCCTGTTTGATTGTTCAGCAGTATTGACATGCTTAATGATCTAACAGAGAACAGCTACAGAACGAAGGAATTTCCATATTTTACTGAAAAAGGCTATTGGGGTATTTATAAACAAGCAGCCAGTGTACATTTGGTGCTTCGCCTTCAGCGTTAGTTATGATTTATGGGCACCAGCATCAATCACAGAGCTAACTTGCGTTTCTTTCAAAAAATGCCGAAATACCCACTGCCACTACTAATCCTTTCACTCTTAAATAATCAGCAACACAAGGCTTCTAAGTTCCCAGTAGTCATTTTTTTGCACCATATCAGGAATTCTGGATGAGCAAACAGTTTCTCAGACAATTAGCCTGTGGTAATGAAATGCAACCAAATATATTCTGAACACTGAAAGCAAACATTTGGCTCTCCACATATTTCTGTGACAATCAAAGAAATATTTTAGCCTGAACATCATTATCAAGCCTGACTCAAATACCCGCAATAACATGTCTTATTGTATAACATTTTTAAGCTGATTTTCTGCAGACATTTTAGTTGTAACCCTTTAAAGTCTGCGTGCACATCTGCACACACCCGCCCACACTCATTCAAATACTCATTTTCCTAAGCATCTGTATCGTCTGAAAAATGCTACTGCTACATGGGTTAATAGTCTTTCAAACAGATTTCTCCAACTGTTTGAAATATGTACTACTCATTATAGTGCAAATGCCCCTTGAAGGGATCTTCCAAAATTCCTTGCATATTGCTATTCCATACAGTCTTTTGTTGTGAAAGGGCCATGTGTCCAAATGGTTAGTTACAGTGATCAACTGATTCCTCACTCAGGCAAAACTCCTAGTGTTTTGTTAGTGAAGATTTTTGCCGCAGCACAGACAGCAGGTTTGGCTCCAAAAGTCCACATGGAGATTTGTCTGACATATTCCATTTGCAGATGTTTGTGTTATACTGACAGTTGCATTGGAATTAGTCAGTGTCGTAAAAGAGCAGGGCATTAAAACCATTCCCTTTAACTTCAACCTGGTTTTTGTGAACTTGCAATGCGGTGATTGTTCAGTGAATGGACACCCAGTGGGCTGAATTCTGGCTTCACTTACATTCCTGCAACCGGATGGCAGCTAACAGGGGGTAAATGATGCAAATTTTGTTCTGCCATGTCTATTATCTGTATAGGCTCTAACCAAATCCCACTGAAGTCAGAGGGAATCCTTCCATTGACTTCAGGAAGCAGTTGATCAGGCCTTATCACTGCAATCACAAGGTTTGCACTTCCTTTTGTTGCTTCCAAGAAAGCATCTTTTAGGTTTTATTAACAGATTAAATGAACAGCCAAGTAGCACAGCATTTAAGCGGAAAATCACATCTTTTCCACAAGAGCAGTTGGAGGGCTTATAGAGTATGTCACAACAAATTCCTTCTAAGAAAACTCCTAATTGTTTTGCTTTATGGCAACAATTCATTTACATGTGGATAGAGCTAGGATGCTGCTGGCAGACATACAAAGAACCAGTAGTGAGTGTTTAGTTCATAAAGGTAGCTTCGTATTATAAAGCCTGAGAGAGAGGCGGTTGAAAACAAATATGCAGTCGAACACTTCATGAATGAAACAAGTTCTGCCTATGCCATGTTTGCAAAAGAATACTGTGATATTTGCTTTTGAATCTTTAAAAAAGAAAATCACTTGGAAGACTGGGACTGCAAATTTACAATTACACCTAGATTCCCAAAGCTTTCTACTTAATGGGCGAACAAAGGCCTCTTTTGTTTCCTTTAACAATATATTCTGTGCTGCAGTTAGGACTGGAGTACCGGATTGCTTTGTGAACCTAGTCCAGTGGCAAGAAGAAATGCATCTGAAAAGAAAAAGGTGAGCTTATAGAGCTACTCTGTAGAGTAACACAATAAAACCAAGTATCAGAGGGGTAACTGTGTTAGTCTAGATCTGTAAAAGCAGCAAAGAGTCCTGTGGCACCTTATAGACTAACAAATGTATTGGAGCATGAGCTTTCATGGGTGCATCTGACAAAGTGGGTATTCACCCACGAAAGCTCATGCTCCAATACATTTGTTAGTCTATAAGGTGCCACAGAACTCTTCGCCACTTTTACAATAAAAACAGTATTTGGATATAAAGATGACCCTACACTTTTGTTTCAGTACCAGACAACAGTATCAGTGCTCAATTATATTTCTCTTACAGTGCACAGAACAGCGATGTGGGTTTGCATGAAGTATACCCCTAGACATGCTTTTTGCTGGTTCCTTTATTGCAGTTCTTTTCCTGCTTTTGTTTGTTAGTAAAATTGTCTTACCTATATTGCTGTTCTTTTTGACTATAGTTATTTCTTCGCCATGATATATGTACAGTACTGAGTTAATTCCACAGGTGCTGCGTGGCTAAATCTCTTGGTCAGCTTTGAAAATTTCAACCTCTGAGCATGACTTGTACTAATGTCAATTATGAGAATTATGTAATTGTGCAGGGGGAGGTGAGAAATCACCAAAGGACCTGATCTTGAAGCTCTTACTCAGGCAAAATGGAATCCAATTTCAATGGGAGCTTTCCCAGAAAAAGGACTTCAGAATCAGACCCTTACTCTGGGAAGTTATTAAACTTGGCCATTTGGGTTGGATGGCTCTTATTTGGGAACAATAGTTTTTCTGTGTTTTAAATAAACATTTATTCTAAACAAAATCTTCTCTTGTCTAGTATAGTTTAGAAAGTCTGACTGCCATGGTGGATTTATTTTTCCCACATGAGGTGGGGTTTTTTTTGTTTTAATTTTGCTGTTCTGGAGGCAGGGTTGTCTCTTGGCATTCTGCAATTGCGGATTCTGTGGGTGTGCTGCATCTTTCTTTTAACTTAGGCTTGTGAAGATGGTGTAGACAGGATCTTTCAGGGTGAAAGGATTTTTCTGGAAGTGGGACTTAACTAAGGAAAAAGACCGGCTCTACTTTGTCCCAAAACATATAATTGGGATCTCCAAAGCCTATGAACATTGTGTCCTTCAGAGGGTGCCACTTTACCCCGA
Source organism: Gopherus flavomarginatus (assembly GCF_025201925.1). Classification (NCBI taxonomy): domain Eukaryota; kingdom Metazoa; phylum Chordata; order Testudines; family Testudinidae; genus Gopherus; species Gopherus flavomarginatus. The sequence goes on from NC_066617.1 coordinate 274,438,683, forward strand.
ACACATCCTCCTCCATTACTGTCTTGATGTGAAAACTAGATCCGAGTTAAAAAGTAATGGTCTGCCCTACCGCAAATTGGTGGCATACTCCTGCTCTTGCTGAATTCTCCTCTTCTCTTTTTCATCCAACAGCACTAACAAATGAACGTACAGCATAACAAGCTATGAATGGTTTAAAATGCAGTGATAGCAAGTACAATACTGTCTCTTTTGTAATACACTGTAAATGTATCTCTAATAGAATATTTACTTGTACAGTGAACATCATTAAAATTGCAAATGTTATTGCATCTACTTCACCCATAGTATTTGAAGTTTACTTTGTACTTATAGAGGCACTGTGTCCAGTTCTGGGCCCCACAATTTAGGAAGGATGTGAACAAACGGGAAAGAGTCCAGAGGAGAACAACAAACCTGATAAAAGCTTTAGAAAACCTGACCTAGGAGGAAAGGCTGAAAAAAACTTGGCTAGGCATGTTCCTTGAGAAAGGAAGACTGAGGGGTGACCTGACAGGTCTTCCAATATGTTAGGAGCTGTTATAAAGAGGATGGGGATCAATTGTTCTCCATGTCCACTGACAGTAGGACAAAAAATAATGGGCTTAGGTTAGATATTAGGACAAACTTTCTAACTATAAGAGTAGTTAAACACTGGAATAGGCTTGGAAGGAAGGTTATGGAGCCCCCATCATTGGAAGCTTTTCAAAACAAGTTGAACAAACACCTGTCAGGGATGGTCTAGGTTTACTTGGTCCTGCCACAGTGCAGAGGGGGCTGGACTTGATGACTTCTCGAGTTCCCTTCCAGCCCTACATTTTTATGATTCTATGAAATTTAACTAGTGGAAGCATGGGCAATGGGTAATGGAGGCTGGGGGAAGCTAAGCCTCTCCAAACCTTCACTAATGTTCAGGGCTTGTCCTCAGCTGGCTGGCCAGGACTCTGGGCTCCTCCAGACTGCTGTGGTCACCAGTGGGCCAGCTGGGTTCAGGGTTGCCTCAGGTGCCAGCTGGCCAGAGTGAGTGGGTTGGAAGAGGAAAAGTGGGGGTGGGGCCATTGGAGGAAGGGGCAGGGAGCTAGCCTCCCCGAGCAGGGGGTGCACGCACCACCCATGACTGGAAGCAAAAGATATCAAGGCCAAGGTTTTCATAAGTGACTAGCAATTTCAGCTACTTCGATTTTTGCATGAACTGAGACACTTAAAAGAGGCATGGATTTCAGAAAGTACTAAGTTCCCACCCTCTGAAAGTCAGGTCAGGTTAAGGCATCTCAACTCAGGCACCTGAAAGGTTAATGCACACAATATCACTAGTCACTTGCAGCAAGATTATAGCAAAACTTGGTGTAAGATTCTGTTTTACACTATTTTGTTTCTTCTTTCAATTACATTTTGAACCTGGACATGATGGAATGATAGCCCTGACTTTTGTGAAGTATACAGGCAAAAAAATTATAGGCTTACACATATAGCTTGGTCAGTCCTAGCCTACAAAATCCATGCTATTTCAGTCCTGGGTAAGTAAGTAAAACCCATTTATTCATGTTGGAATATTGGTGACACCAGAGCAGAGTTTTTGGAAGCCTTCTTGAACCCTTGCCAGCTTTGAGCCCTCAGCTCACCTCCCAGCGCTCTGCCACACACCATCTCTCTCATGATCATCTCCAGCTACGAAGACCTGCCACTATTCCTTCCATGATAACTTTTTTGAGGTTATTTCCATCTCTGTGCCTGTTGTGACCAAATTACTTAAGTTTGTGCCTGTTAATTTCTGACAGCAGGGTCTGCTTCTCTCCAATAGTATTTCTAACATAAGCATTCTTCTTTTCCATCCAGGAGGCACATGTGAATCTTCAGCAACACCACATCTCAAAAGCTTCAGTTGTCTTCTCATCAGCAACATTGATTCCCCATCATGAGTAGGCCTCTCTTAATGGAGGGTACCAGTCGCCAAAATGGGTGGTAGGTTTTTTTAGTAGTTCTTTGCTGTGAAAACACTAGGCTGACAGGGCCAGATCCACAAAAGGGCTTAGGCATCCAGTTCCTAGTCTTAGGCACCTCTGTGTTCCCTAAAACCCCTGCTTGGCTGCTGCCTATCCCTGTATGCACCTAAACTCACCCAGTGCCTAAATAGTCACTGTAAAAGTTCTCTATATGCCTAAGTTATGGCTTCTGAGCATAGACGCTGACACCGTGGATGCTCCAGGGTTGGAGCACTCACAGAAAACAAATAGGGGGTGCTCCGCACCCACTGGCAGCCCCAGGGATCAGCTCCTCCCCCCCCAGCACCTCCCACCCACTGGTGGACCCCCCAGTTAGCTCCTCTCCCTCACTTCCAGTGTCTCCCGCTCACCAGAGATCAACTGTTCAGCAGCATGCAGAAGGCACTGTGGAGAAGGGGGAGAAGCGTGGGAAGAAAATGGGGGGCAGAGCAGGGGTGGGAAGAGGCAGAGTGGGTGGGGCTTGGGGGAAGAGGTGGAACAGGGGCGGGGTCTGGGTCAGAGTGGGGGTCATGCACCCCCCCGGCCCCGGGAACTTAGGAATTCAGTGCCTCTGCCTCTGACCGTATGTGCTGCTGCCTCACTCTAGGTATCCAAATACCCATTTCACACCTAAGCCCCAGCGTGATCCACAAACTGGGGGGAATGCCTATATTCCATGCTGGGCCTGATCTATTAGGCACGCTCAGAGCATTCCTAACTTAGCACAAAATGGCGGGAGGAGGAGGCAGCCTCCTTTATACCCTTTTGCCCAGAATGTATGAGACCTTGGATCAATTCCCCTCTCTACCTGAAGAGCGAGAGGAATTTGAACAGGGGTTCTTCACATCTCAGGCCTTCTCCTGCTGCCACCAATGTCATTGTTTTCTATTGAGTCAGGCAGCTGCCTAATTCATGTTCACAACAAATCATTTAGACACCTAAGTCACCTGACTCTAGGAGAGGAATTCCCAGCTGTAGGTCCCAAGCAGAGATAGCTGCCTCCATCCACCCATTCCACTGATTTTGTAGGTGCCTAAAAATTAGGTGTTGCAGCACTGAGCACCTAAGTTCCTTTGTGGATCCAGGCCACACTGCCTAATTCATTTTTGCTTCTCTCTTAAGACACAATTTGGATCCAGATTGTGACAGAATACACCCCTGTGTTCACACCCTACATACTATTGTACTAATCTTTGTGCAAGATATGCCTTGTAAGGTAGCATTTGAAATATGCATAATTAGTATTGACCTAATAAAATATGTGTGGCAACATTGTGACATTAATAAATCTCCCTGTCTGATGTTAAGAGTGCATATTCAAAACTCACATAGCACCACACTGGTCAAAGAGAACTGTCTTGAACAAAGGAGAACATCTTTGCCTTGATTTGCATTTAAGCAGTAAACAGAGTCATCAAGCAACGAGGGAAAATGAAGGTTGCTCAAACAGGTGAAAAAGAAACAGCAGGGAGCATCCTTCCACACAGACTCTTTGTCCCCTATTTCCCAGCTGGAAATATTTTTTCAAGAGGGAGACTGAAACTATAAAAAGAACGGGCAAACGCCAGAAGACACACCCCTCTCTGTCTCTCTGCCTGTCTCTGGCATCACATTTAACAAGACAAATGAAAAAATCTGTTGGACTTTGGGGGTAAGGGTCCTGGCCTGAAGAGTTTTGTCAATAACCTCGTTGGAAGCATGTGGTGAGAAATTTTGCTTGAATCTAATATAGTTTGTTAAATTAGGCATTTGTCAGTGTTTTAACTCTATTTTTCTTGTAACCATCTCTGACTTGGATGCCTCGTTATTTGAACTCACTTCAAGTCTCTCTTTTTGTTTTTAATAAATTTGTTTTCCTGTTTTATCTAATCCAGTGTGTTTAAACTGAAGTGTCTGGATAACTCGATTTAAGGTAATAAGCTGGCATATTAGTCCCTTAAAGGAATAACAGGCTTAATATGTTTGGCTCTGCAGGAGAGGGCTGGGCAGTACAGAATATACACTTCTGGGGGAAAATCTGGGACTAGGCTGTGTTGGGCACACCCTGCAGTATAACCAAGGCTGATGAGAGCCAGGTGTAACTGGCAGTTTACGGGTACACGGTGTGGTTTGGATGCTGGAAGGCTGCTTGGGAGCAGGCCAGGTGGCAGCGTCTTCAGCAAGGCATTGTAAGGTACACAAGGTTACAAGATAGGGGTGAGACAGCCCCTCACTGGTCTGGATTGTGTCCCGGTATGTCATACAAATTTCTAGAGCTTTTTACAAAAATAAAAATGCATATGTATATACAGGCTATGCAATATATGGGTATGAAAGTTTTACACTCTTCAGGGGTCAAAGTCCATCGGCTGAGAGGGTCATTTGCTATAGTTTAATTCTAGTCAGTCCCTACTAACTGGCCAATAGTTTTGCATGCCAAAAACTACTGCATGGATAATCATGGCAGGCATAAGGTCACCTGACCTGGTGACAAAATAAGAGCCCCTCAGCACAGCATGGCTTGATGTTAATCCTTTAGAACAGAAATACTCTTGGTCAGATTCTGACCCTTGCTACCATCCCTTTGTGTCCCTTTGGTAGTGTGAAGACAGTTTTGTAGCGGCACTCTTCATAACCCCAAGTGTAAGGCGGGGAGGCACACGCAAAGGGGTTGTGGCTGGAGTGCTGCAGTGTTTTGGTGATCATGAGTTGGTAGTTAAGACCCAGGGGCAGTAGGGAGTTGGATGCAACTCAGTGGAGCCGTGAAGTTGCTCTAAGTTGCCCTGGGGTTTGAACTAGCCCCTGGTTGGCCCCAGGATCCAGGAGAGGCAATAAAGGGGATGAAAAGCCGAACACCCCATCCCAGTCCTATCTGAGTGCAACTTGGCTAGACCAGGGGATCCCAGCCTCTGGAATTGATTTTTAAACTTATGTCACATCTGGGGCGATAGCCTGGCCTCCTATGGAAAAAGCAGTTGGAAGGTCACACTGGGCTTTGGGAAACTCTGTTTCACCTTCCTGAGCTTTTGACTATTATATTCCTTCCCTCAGAGGCAGGGGGCAGGGCTTGAGGGTGTGGCAGAGGCATGTTGGGCACCTTCACAACTCTGTGAATCCTGGTGGTCTGCAGGAAAGAGAAGCTCCAGTCTGTGGAGGCAGCCATGTTTTCATGGAAGGTCAGCACTCAACACCACTCTTCCTGTCCCTCTTCCCTCCTCCCTAGCAGTGAACAGTGGGTCAGCCATGCTGTGCCGTGACAGAGCATAAGTTAACGCTGCATCAGAGTCTCATGGTAGAAGCATTATCTCAAGCTTGGTTAACCCCATGGATAGCTGCTGCTTCTTGGAGGAGAACTTGCTGCAAAGAGTGGATGCTTCACAGGTTGTTTCTTTCCTTCCCGTGTTCCCCGAAACATGCAAAGCCCCAGTGTATAGGAGCAGGAATCTGAAGGTCCTTCATATTGTAAGGTAGTATCCTAAGGTGTTCCATTGCTATGCAGCACAGCAGCTGATCCCCTGCCGAGGACAGCGGAAATATAGTAATCCCACATGTGACTTGTTCCTCTGTTAAATAAAGCAATCAATCCTCCTTTTGCAGAAGGAGCCTGGCATGGCCTACACACAGGAAGGGACGTGATGGCACAACACTGCAACAAGTACCAGCAGCAATGAAGTGGGGGCTCTGGGCAGCAGATGCACTTGGCCAGAAAACGAGGCACCCATAGTGTGGTGCTGGCAACCTCATTACACGGACACTGCTGTGGACATCAGGTTACAATTATGAGGCAGGCAGCGCAGCAGCAAAAGCAAGACACTGAAAAGACAATTATGCAGACCATCAGGCACATGGGATGAAATATCCCCCATTTAACACAGTCTCACACAAAGTCACATCCAGGCCTGATACTGCTGGTAGGCTGGCTGGCCAAGCACTGAGCAGCTCACAGCAGTATTATAACAGGAGCAGGCAAAAACAGAGAACCGAGTTGCTTTTTCTTTTGTCTTGTATTATTAAGGGTCTCTAGTAGGGTAGTTGCTGAGGGCAGTGACTGAAAGAGTTAGGCAGGGGTGATATGGGAATAATAGTTACAGACTGAACAGAAACAGAATTAATATTTGATATCTTTCAAATTACTGGGGAAATCCTTAAACCAAGGCAGACATTTATAAACTTTGAGATTTATTGATGTCTGTGTTATAGGGATAGTCACACAGTCCTACCTCCCAAACTCCTGTTCCAGGATGCACTAGGCTACACATCAATATTGGAAGGATTGTCTGGGAACAGTCATTTCCAGTGATTCCAAAGTCCTGTTGAGTTGCAGTGCCCAAGCCATTACAATATTTAAAAGTAGGGCTGTCAAATGATTTGAACAATGGAATGAAGTGCTGTGCTCACCCAGTAAGAAAGATTATTGTAATAGCTGCATTTTGAATGGCCAGGGGGAGAGGGGAATTGTTGTGTATAAGAGGAGGTTACTGTATTCAGCCTGAGAGGTGGCTAAGTTGAGGACAAGTATTGTAGTTTTTGTCCAGAAAAAAGGATTGAATCTTCAATGTGTTGTGGAGGAAGAAGCAGTAAGACTTGGTGACAGCCTGGATATGTTGGGAGATGGAGAAGTCAAGGATGACTCCATGGTGGAAGTTAGATCCATCATTGGCTATTAGCCAGGATGGGCTGGAATGGTGTCCCTATCCTCTGTTTGCCAGAGGCTGGGAATGAGCAACAGGGGATGGATCACTTGATGATTACCTGTTCTGTTCATTCCCCCTGCGGTACTTGGCATTGGTCAGTGTCTTTCAAATTTTGAAATTCATAACAGAGTTTAATATAATTTTAAGTAGGGCTGTCAATTAATCACAGTTAACTCATGTGGTTAACTCAAAAAATTAATTTAAAAATTAATTGTGATTAATCACACTTATAGCAATAGAATACCAATTGAAATGTATTAAATATTTTTGGATGGTTTTCTACATTTTCAATATTGATTTCAATTACAACATAGAATATAAAGTACACAGTGCTCACTTTATATTATTATTTCTGATTACAAATATATGCACTGTAAAAATGATAAAGAAAAGAAATAGTAATTTTCAATTCACCTCATACAAGGACTGAAGTGGATTTTTTTTGGTTACATAACTGCACTCAAAAACAAAACAGTGTAATACTTCAGAGCCTACAAGTCCACTCAGTCCTACTTCTTGTTCAGCCAATCGCTAAGACAAACAAGTTTGTTTACATTTATGGGAGATACTGCTCCCTGCTTCTTATTTACAATGTCACCTGAAAGTTTGAACAGGTGTTCGCATGGCACTTTTGTAGCAGGCATTGCAAGGTATGTACGTGCCAGATATGCTGAACATTTGTATGCTCCTTTTGTGTTTTAGCCACCATTCCAGAGGACATGCTTCCATGCTGATGATGCTTGTTTAAAAAAAAAAAGCATCAATTAAATTTGTGACTGTACTCATTGGGGGGAGAATTGTATGTCTCCTGCTCTGTTTTACCCGCATTCTGCCTATATTTCATGTTATAGCAGTCTCGGATGATGACCCAGCAGATGTTCGTTTTAAGAACACTTTCACAGCAGATTTGACAAAATGCAAAGAAAGTACTGATGTGAGATTTCTAAAAATAGCTACAGCACTCAAGCCAAGGTTTAAGAATCTGAAGTGCAGTCCAAAATCTGAGAGGGATGACGTGTGGAGAATACTTTTAGAAGTCTTAAAAGAGCAACACTCCAATGCAGAAACTACACAACCCAAACCACCAAAAAGGAAAATCAACCTTTTGCTGTGGCATCAGACTCAGATGATGAAAATGAACATTCGTCAGTCTGCACTGCTTTGGATCGTTATTGAGCAGAACCCATCATCAGCATGGAAGCGTGTCCTCTGGAATGGTGGTTGAAGCATGAAGGGACATATGAATCTTTAGTGCATCTGGCACATAAATATCTTGCAACGCCAGCTACAACAGTGCCATGAGAATGCCTTTTCTCACTTTTAGGTGACATTATAAACAAGAAGCAGGCATTATTATCTCTTGCAAATTGTAACCAACCTTGTTGGTCTGAGTGATTGGCTGACCAAGAAGTAGGACTGAGTGGACTTGTAAAGCTCTAAAGTTTTACATTGTTTTATTTTTAATGCAGTTTTTTTACATAGTTCTACATTTGTAAATTCAACTTTCATGATAAAGAGATTGCAGTACAGTACTTGTAAGAGGTGAATTGAAAAATATTTTTTACAGTGCAAATATTTGTAATAAAATATAAATATAAAGTGAGCACTGTATACTTTGTATTCTGTGTTGTAATTGAAATTACTGTATTTCTTGTGTGGGTATTTAGGCTAACTGATTATACCTCCCAGCAGCAGACTACTGTTCAGTCATTTGCTCTCACATATCAAAGAGGCCTCAACATCAGAGATGGGCCTTCTTGAGTGGCCCAGTGCCATCCATCCCCTAATACTACGTAACAGCACAGAGGCACCAGAGCTCCTGAGCTGCCTACTTTTCTCCCTGTCACAGACAACAGAAGAAAGAAGTCCCTACAACGCCCTGCACTGATTGAACAGCCATTATAAAGCAGGAGAAAGACCTGAAGAGCAAAACAAAGCAACCAATATTACTCCAACAAAAACTCACTGAATGACTTGTCAACTCTCTGCCTAACTAATAAAATAGCTCTGCCAGAACTCTGGGTCATGGTCAGTCGCTTGGACACAACAGAGGTGGGAGAAGGAAATGTGACATAACAGAAAAAATGTGCAGCCTGTAGCATTAATAATACGGAGCTCTATACCAGGCTTTTCATCAGCAGATCTCAAAGTACGTTACAAAAGAGGTCAGTATCACTACCTTCATTTTATGAATGTGTCACAGAGGTTGGCCCTATTGAAGTCAATGGCAAAATTTCCACTGTGTGTTCTAACACCATATTCCCTAATGTAAAAAAGGCCATTGGCTTCAGAGCATGCTCTATTGGGCTGTTTTTGAGATGGCATAGTAGACACTTTCAGGTTCTAACAACAAGAATAGAGAATTGAAAATAGGACGGGCACACAGAATTAGTGGCCTTCCTTCCAACCCTTCTGCAGTTGGGGTGTGCACAGTCGTAATCAGATACCATAATTTCAGAAGCGGCAGGGAGAAAAGGAGACATTGGTTCCTGGCACACACACAGATTCTGCCCTGTTGGCATAACGTATGAGGGTTTTAAAAACATTTTTTGTTAGTTTTAGTATTTGGTTAGTTATTGTAGTAGGGATCTTAATAAGAAACAAACCATACAGACATTGAGCATTCAACATTTAAAAAGGATTGTATGGGTTATGTGTGAAAACCCCTTCATGCCAAATGGCAGACGGCACAGGGGGTGTATAGGGTTGTACAGGGATCCCCTGGATCACATATCTACATAATAATTCACCAAAGGGTAACATGTAAGCTCTCTACCAAGAGCTAGTAGCCCATTCATTGACATCATCATTGTGAAATATGTGTGCTGATAGCATTTAAGGAATTAAGTATCTATACTGAAAATTATGTTCTTAAGGTCTTGGAGTTAAGGCAGATCACCAGGAGGTGACATTCCTCAGAGATACACCTTTCAGGCAGGAGGTAACAGACACCTATCTCCCTGTCTGACCATTTGTGTATTATGTGTTTGTACGCCTCTCTGCATACTGAGCCAAAGGCAACAGAAGAGATTCTTTCATCTTGTAGATTTCACAAACAGCAGCAGGTGACCTGTTCATGAATAAAGACAAAGGTTGGAACTGGTACATCTTGGAGGGGAAGAGAGGGGCAAGAAACACCTGGAATTCTTCACCTAGGAGGCAAGCAGACACTGTCTCATGAAAGGAGGAAAATGCTGCAAGAATTTTGGGTGAGCAATATTCTACAGGACGTGAGAGTATCTTATTAACTAAATCTAGGCTCTAGAATGTGTGGTGTAATTTTGTTTTTTATATAACCATTTGTTTCCAGTGCTTCTACTTGCTACTACTTGAATTTCTAGGCTTTGTTAAATAAACCTGATTTCACTGCAAACATATCTAAAAGCTGTGTGTTAAGTGGAGTGGCAATCTGAGATGGAACTGGTAAGCTAGAGTGAACTGCTTCTTTGGAAGCAGTGAATCTGTGAATACTGCCAGTGCCCCATAGACTTGGGGCTGGACATTCCAGGATGATGCTCGGAGGGTTCGAGGGTTGGAGTGTGCCTATCACTAACTTGTGGCATAACCGCGGGGCCTGTGAGTCCCAGAGGGGAAACTAACTTCCCAGAACTGCATGTGCCTCTGATGAAGAATAAAAAATTGGCAAAGAAACTGATTGTAATAACCTGCTGGAAGCTTAATAGTAAAACCGGGAGCAATTATTTTAATTTTTTTTATAAAGAACACCTTGACTTTGTCCTTTTAATAGAATTACTAACCCCCTCTTCCTAAATGTTACCATCACTTATAACCTCAGTCCTTCTGAAACATAGGAAACCTAGATAAACATAGGAATTGCTAGGCTGGATCAGACTCAAAAAACTATGGAGGTCAGTATCTTGTCTCTTATAATGGCAGCATCAGGTGAAGGTGTAAAAAACCCTACAGTTGGCGAGGAGGGAGGAGATTATCTCACACATTAAGTCTCATTCTGGTCTGTAAGCATGCGGTTTAATACCGTCTCCAGGTTTTTGTTATAATTATGATAATTTTGGATATTTTTGATATCCTTTTTATGAATGTCCAACTAAAGCCCATCGAAGAGTCTCCCTGTTGCCTTCAGTGGGCTTTGGATCGGGCTGTATGTCATTGTACATACAGAGAACGAGCCAAGGATATGTCCAGAATGGAAATGAGAGATTGACCGTCATATACACTCTGTGTGCATGTGTGTCTGCGAGAGAGGGCAAAATATGTATTTCTTAATTGATAAGTCATTTTTTTAGGATGCATAAATGATAGAAAAGGGGAAATTCCCAAACATGCACATCTGCAAAATCCTTCCTTCAATTAAATGCATAACCAAATGAGACTGGAGCATGCATACAGTATCATGCATGGATGCAAGGCATATACTCTGTATTGACAGTAGCCATATATAGATTATAAGCTTTTTTCTTTGAAAAACTTTAATTTACTAATACACAATATCCTTAGTAACCTTCATACACACTGTGCTTCTTGAACTAAAGCCTTCTATTTCTTTCTGAATAGAAACCACTGCTGCCGGGACCTTGTGCAGCCAGGGATTTGAGTGCAATAGACAATTTCAAAGGCTGCTCTTTCTATTTAACAATCAGTGCATTAGGCTAAAATATTCACATAAACGTGCTAGCATTTGAAAGGGTTTGCAGTATAGTGACAAGGTCCTTCTTTTACCTGGAACTACACAATGATGAATGAACATTAGTGGAATATTCTTTTGGCCTTTAGGTTTACCTTGATCTTCTCACAGAATGCAAATTGACATTATGCCCACATTTCTATAGTATTTTTTACTGTGGTCATGATGTGGGGGCTTTTTTCAATATGAATAGTGTAAAAGGGGAAACATAGTACTGCAAAGAGACATTATTGTGCTGGGAATGTATAAACAGCTGAGAAGAATAGAGCGACATGCTCATAATGGAAACTGAAAGCTCTTCATTTTGTCCTGATTGTCTCCCCTTCCTTTTTAAACAACCTTCCTTTTTTCTAGCTATCAATACAAAGTTCTTTTTGGTAAAATGAAGTGCATTCATGCTCCCTGAAAGAAGCTTTTAAAGTTGATCTGTGCCCACACAAAAGGGAGGCAGAGCTGAAGCACATCAAGTTGAGGAAGGGAACTTGGACAATGTTCATTACAAAGTGATACGGAGGTTCAGAGTGTCGAGCCAAGAGTAAAGGATCAGATAAACTTTCTTCCTGATAAACAACTGAAATAATTTTTCTTAGCTGTCAGGTCCTTTTCTCCCATTTCTAGCCGGTTCTCACACTCTTCCCAGCTCGTAAAAGCAACTGAGCACAGCTCTTTGGACTGATAAATGGGTTCCTTTCAATTGGTGGCAGGCTTCAGGAAAAAGAGATAATCCTGGATAATGTGGACACAGTTTTCATTTCATGTCACCCAATTAAACTGCAATTACCCGGAGTGCAACAGCAGAAAAACTGGAAAGAATGGCTGGAGAATGAGGAGCTCTGGCTCCCTGGGACTCTTTATACTGCGCACATTAGCCTAGATTTGTTCTATTCTGATAATAAAGTGCCAGGCTATGCACTTAGCAGCACACAGCAAGAGATAGACCAGCTGCAACCTGTAATTTAGAACGAAATATCATTGCATGTACTATGGGAAATTTCTGATTGATCCATAGTAACTTTCCATAGATCATTAGCATCAGGAATCCAGGATCTGTGCTGCAGTTAATTACATCCATAACAATATGGTCATGCTGTGTTCTGATAAATCTTGCAAGATTCAGATGACAGGTAAAATAAAGCTAAATAACTTTTTTGCCATGACCACAGTGACACTGAAAGCCTGAATAAAGCAGAAACCAACAACTTTCTTATCAAGGCAAACAGCAATACTGTATCTTATCTATTTGCATTTTGGCTGAGATCTGCGATAGGATCAATGTAATATCTTACATGGCCTACTGAGCTACTGCTCTTGCTGTGGAATACTCTGGATGATCTAATACGTCTTTTCTATCTCTGTCATGATCCTGCTAAATTGCAATTAAACAGATAGAGTTTTAAAATCTTGGACTTCATAAAACCTGACTGGTGCATGGGGATCATTTTAGTCATTTAAAGGCTTTAATTTGCTTTTATTCTTTCATTTTATTTACATAGTGATGTAACTGTGTTCAGCCCTATATGACACGTAAAGTGTGTCATACAAACAAAAGGTGCCTTCCAGCGAAGACTTTACACCTTACTTGTGTATTTAGGGTGAAAGTCACCCCTGTGCAGAGGACCAGAACAAGGCTTATGAACAATTTATATTTCACTTAAGCCAATGGGACTTCAATTGTGCATCATTCTTCTGCTGGTCCTTTGCACCAGGCTAAATTTCACTCTAGAAGCACAAGCTGGCACCTTGCATTATATTACAATATAATTTAGCTTCCATATTTTCTATTAGCAAATTACACAACTATCAGAGGCAAGTAGAAAGGTGACAAGGCTGTGGGAAAGACCAAAAAAAAAAAAATGGAAAACTCGATGGTGATGGCCAGCAGGGTATCAAATATGAGTATGACTACTTTAATGTAGGTGATCTGCATTTTCATGTTGGTACTTTTGTGGTCCTAGAATACTCAAATCTCCATTTTATCTGAAATCTGTATCTCGTTCCATGTACAAATTGTGTACCACAACTGAACAGTGTTTTTACAAAACCCTGGCTGCACAAAGGTGAGAGGTGTCAGTAAAATTAGAATTTACCTGTTTTCAAAACAGTAATATTCTCTCTAGCCCCTTTGTAATTCGATTCTTCCCATTGTACTGAAGATTCTCACAGACAACTGGGCTGCTTTGAAAATTGCTTTTCTGTTTAAAAGGTTGAATCAGAAGCTATTATATTCTTGACTTAGCCGTTTTAACACCAAAATACTCATGAAAGCAACCCATTTGCCTTGGGGGAATAAAGGATATGGCAGAAAAGGAAACCAATCTGTGGAGGGGAGATTAACAGCCAGAGCCATAGCTGATGTAAATTGGGGTTGCTCCATCAAAGTCTATGGAGCTATGCCAGTTTACACTATCTGAGGAGTGAGCCCTTTGAACGGCTACTTCTTCCTGCTCACTTCTACAATAGGACTTCCTGGGAGTCTTTTAAAATGGCTTCTAAGCAGCTATTCTAAGAGAAAGGAAAAGTTAAAATATAGCCTTGGTTTACAAGGATAGCAGTGGGATGTGACGTCAAAAGACTGCAAACTAACATTCCCTTTTGAAACTCTCCCCTGGCTGCTGCACTTTTTGGTGTCTGGGTAACTTTCATTAGTGACTTTCTGTTATAAAAAGCTGAACTGGGAGCTGTTGTGCTTTTTCCGAATAAACCCTAATATTTCAAAGGTGACAGCAACCGGGGAAGAGGAAAGAATCTACAGCATTTAGCTGCAAATATTACCAAAGCTTGCAATGTATGCAAACATATTTGATTAAGTGAAAAGATTTTTATTCTTTCATTTCATATGTGTGTATAGTGCTGAGCATTGTGTAAATTAAATGATGCTATGGTAAATGAAATCATTTCATAAGCACATAAGAACGGCCATACTGGGTCAGCCCAGTGGTGTATCTAGCCCAGCATCCTGGCTTCTGATAGTGGCCAGTGACCGATGCTTCAGAGGGAATGAACAGAACAAGGCAGTTATTCAGTGATCCATTCTTTGCCATCAGTCCCAGCTTCTGGCAGTCAGATGTTTAGGGACACCCAGAGCACAGAGTTGCATCCCTGATCATCTTGGCCAATAGCCATTGATGGGCCTATCCTCCATGCACTTATCTAATTCTTTTTTGAACCTAGTTATACTTTTGGCCTTCACAACATCACTTGCCAACAAATTCCGCAGGTGTACTGTGCATTGTGTGAAGAAGTGCTTCCTTTTGTTGGTTTAAAACTTGTTGCCTATTAATTTCATTAGATGAGTTCTGGTTCGTGTGTTATGTTAATGGATAAATAACACTTCCCTATTCATGCTTTGCACACCAGTCATGATTTTATAGACCTCTTTCATATTCCCCATCAGTTGTCTCTTTTCTAAGATGAACAGTCCTAGTCTTTTTAGTCTCCTCATATGGAAGCTGTTCTGTATGCCTAATCATTTTTGTAGCCCTACTATGTACTTTTTCCTATTTGAATATATCTTTTTCTGAGATGGGGTGACCAGAACTGCATGCAGCATTCAAGATGTGGGCGTACCATGGATTTATATAGAGGCAATATGGTATTTTTTGTTTTATCTATCCCTTTCTTAATGATTCCCAACATTCTGTTTGCTTTTTTGACTGCCGCTGCACATTGAGTGGATGTTTTCGGAGAACTATCCACAATGACTCCAAGATCTCTTTCTTCAGCTAATTTAGACCCCATCAACTTATATGTATAGTTGGGATTATGTTTTCCAATGTGCATTACTTTGCATTTATCAACATTGAATTTCATCTGCCATTTTGTTGTCCAGTCACCCAGTTTTGTGAGATCCCTTTGTAACTCTTGAGAGTCAACTGTGGACTTTACTTCCTTGAGTAATTTGTGTAAAATAAATGTAAAGTATTGTCTGCAAATTTTGCCACCTCACTGTTTACTCATAGACTCATAGACTTTAGGGTCAGAAGGGACTAATGTGATCATCTAGTCTGACCTCCTGCACAAAGCAGGCCACAAAACCCTACCCATCCACTTCTATAACAAACCCCTAACCTATGTCCGAGTTATTGAAGTCTTCAAATTGTGCTTTGAAGACCTCAAGCTGCAGAGAATCCACCAGCAAGTGACCTGTGCCCCATGCTGCAGAGGAAGGCGAAAAACCTCCAGGGCCTCTGCCAATCTGCCCCGGAGGAAAATTCCTTCCTGACCCCAAATATGGCGATCAGCTAAACCTCTTTTTCCACATAATTTATGAATATGTTGAACAATACCGGTCCCAGTAAAGATCCTTTCTTCCCTCCATTGTGAAAACTAACCATTTGTTCCTACCCTTTGTTTCCTATCTTTTAACCAGTTACTGATCCACGAGAGGACCTTCCGTCTTATCCCATGACAGCTTACTTTGCTTCAGAGTTTTTGGAGAGGAACCTTGTGAAGGCTTGCTGAAAGTCCAAGTACACTATATCCACTAAGTCTCCAACCCCTCAGACAGAGACCAACACCTACAAGATCTTCACCAAGCATTCTCAAAACTACGATACCTGCACGAGGAAATAAGGAAACAAACCAATGGAGCCAGACATGTACCCAGAAGCCTCCTGCTGCAAGACAAGCCCAAGAAAGAAACCAACAGAACTCCACTGGCCATCACCTACAGTCCTGGGCTTAAACCTCTCCAATGCATCATTAGTGATCTAAACCCATCCTGGACAATGATCCCTCACTTTCACAGACCTTGGGAGGCAGGCCAGTCCTCACCCACAGACAACCCGCCAAACTTAAGCATATTCTCACCAGCAACCACACACTGCACCATAGCAACTCTAAGTCAGGAACCAATCCATGCAACAAACCTCGATGCCAACTCTGTCCATATATCTACACCAGCAACACCATCACAGGACCTAACCAGATCAGCTACAACATCACCGGTTCATTCACCTACACATCCACCAATGTTATATACCCCATCATGTGCCCACAATGACCCTCTGCTACGTACATCGGCCAAACTGGACAGTCCCTACATAAAAGGATAAATGGACACAAGTCAGATATTAGGAATGGCAATATACAAAAAGCTGTAGGAGAACATTTCAACCTTCCTGGCCACACAATAGGAGATTTTAAGGCAGTCATCTTGCAGCAAAAAAACTTCAAGACCAGACTTCAAAGAGAAACTGCTGCACTTCAGTTCTTTTGTAAATTTGACACCATCAGCTCAGGATTAAACAAAGACTGTGATTGGCTAGCCAACTACAAAAGCAGTTTCTCCTCCCTTGGTGTTCACACCTCAACTGCTAGAAGAGGGCCTCATCCTCCCTGACTGAACTAACCTCATTATCTCCAGACTAATTCTGGCCTGCATATTTATACCTGCCTCTGGAAATTTCCATTACATGTGTCTGACGAAGTGGGTATTCACCCATGAAAGCTCATGCTCCAATACATCTGTTAGTCTATAAGGTGCCACAGGACTCTTTGTTGCTTTTTATAGATCACCCTTGTGCACATTTGCTGAAATCTTCAAAGAATTCTAAAAGATTGGTAGGGCATGATTTCTTTTTCCTTTTACAAAAGCCGTATTGACACTTCCCCAACATATCATGTTCATCTATGTGTCTGATAATTCTGTTTTTTATTATAGTTTCAACTAGTTTGCCCAGTACTGAAGTTAGGCTTACCAGTAATTGCCAAGATCAGCTCTGGAGCTTTTTAAAAAGATCGGTGTTACATTAGCTATCTTCCAGTCATCTGGTACAGAAGCTGATTTCCATATGTATGCCTATGACATCATTTAAAATGCCCAACTGATGAGTCTGAATATGACTTTGGGCAATTGGTGTCCAGCATCATATTATGATTAGGCAATAAAACATGACAGACCGGGGGTTTCTGGGTTTATCTCATAGAATCATAGACTATTAGGGTTGGAAGGGACCTCAGGAGGTCATCTAGTCCAATCCCCTGCTCCAAGCAGGACCAATCCCCAGATTTTTAACCCAGTTCCCTTAATGGCCCCCTCAGGGATTGAACTCACAACCCTGGGTTTAGTAGGCCAATGCTCAAACCCCTGAGCTATCCCTCCCCCCTTGAAGTATTGCAAGAAATGAGGCCACATGCTTAAGCAGTTTTAACCACCTGAGATGTACAGTAGTTGTTGTGAAATGCACTGTGTCCTTGCTCTTATTAAATGACATTTACTTTTTAAAAAATAGGAAAAATGTAATGCAATAAAGAATTCTTTATTAGCTATTTGTATTACAGTAACATCTAGTGGTCCCAATCAGAATGAGTGCCCCATTGTGCTAGGCACTGTACACATAGTAAGAGATGGTCTCTGCCCCAAAGAACTTACAATATAAATAGACAATAAATGGGAAAGGAAAGAAAACAAAAGCAGTATAGTGACTTTCCCAAAGCTACATCACAGCCAACATCTGAGGCACATGTAGAACCCAGGTCTCCCTGTCTGTTGGACCACACTGCATTAACTAGACATATCTTTCACAACATTAACAGCCAGTCTGAAAATGCCATTTGATTATCAGTTTTATTATCTTAAAAATATAGAAAGAACTTAGATATATTTAGCCAGATTCTGATCTCATTTGCACTGGGATAAAGCCAGTGTCAACCCATTGTAATGCTGCTGTTTCTCCATTTGTTCAGTGAGTATATGGCTACTTACTGACCTTAAACAGATATCACTAGACAATATTTGTAAATCTCTATGAAGACTAAATGTATGTAACTGTTAAACTTTATTATTATTTAATCTTCTAATAAATCTACTGGGCTGGCTTCCAATTTACTTTACGCTGAAGTAAAGCCAGAATCACTCTACTATAGAAAGTAGGGTTTTTAAAGTGTCCCAACTTTAACTTTCTTGTGACCTTCACTCCACATTTACTTATCCTGAACTTTTCTGAAAGATAAGGAAATAACTCAGAGAGGTTTGCAATTTACATCATAGCTCTACCAATCCCTGTTTAATTTGATGGGGGAGGAGAGCTAATAACCTATGAATGTCCAGATTTACCAGCAGCACCAAACATATGTGTACCTTTACCCATCAGCTAAAGCCAGACTGGGGTGAGTTTCATCAGCTGGAGGTTTTCACATGGCTACTAATAGCCATAATCTCTCATCAGAAGAAAGCAATGTTACACAACACCATTCCTTGCTTTTGGTTTGGTTGCAAAGTATCCTGGAGCAGGAATTAGAGACATCAAATCAAGCTGAGGCCAGACACAGTGAGTGGAGCAGCTCTAGCTGTGTCTCATGCTCATGAGATCAGGAGAGGCAGAAATGATGAACTCCAACCCTTGCCTGGGTGTCTGCTGTAGGAGAGATCTAGATGAGGGGCAGGACACCCAAGAGGTCTAGGAGGATAAGGATGCTTCTCAGCTGGCAGAAAGAGAGCAGGAATTTCACTTATCTTAATGGCCGCTTTTCACAAATCACAGAATCAATTGCACAGGAGCTTTCATCTTCTCTGGATAATGGCTTATGTTTCAAGAATGCAGGAAATAACTGTAGAAAATAATTCTGACAAAGCGGTAGCTGCACACTTAGGCGAAATGCTGAAGCTCTTTTAGTGATTTATGTACTGTCCCATAGATGGATCTGACATTACCCCATAGGGGACCTGACAATCACTGTTCCTTTGGAATAGCTTCTATCCTGCACCATTTGCTACTTTAAGTAACACATTTGTGTTTATAATATTTTTCTCCTATCGGAGAGTCAATGTGACCTAAATAGATACTCAATAGTTTGGGGAATCTCTCAGTAGATAGAAAGATAGATCATTTAATGTATTTACTTCATTCTGAGACATAACAAGGAAAGTAAATAATATAGTGGGCTGGCTCCTTAGCTGGTATAAATGGTGTAGCACCATATTCATGCAGCCAGGCTGATCTACACCATCTGAGAATCTGGCCCTAGTTTCTTTTGCGTTCAAATGAAGGTTGTCTTCTAGTCACTCTTCTTTTTGCTCTGGCAGTGGAGCCATAACTTGCTTGAGCCAGCAACGTGAGTGATAAGATTTCAGAATACTACACATGGATAGTGAAAAGAGTATGCAAACAACCCACCCTTGTTCATAAAGTTCTATCCAGTTAGCTGGATGTACAAGAGCTGAAAAGCTTCTCGGTTATCAGACAAGTAAAAGCAAATTTGAAGCCTTTGTCTCAGAATGAAGAGGGAATTGTGAAATATGTGCAAGGCATTTACCTCTTCAGATAGGCTAACATCATATTCGATATTTGTGGAGCAAGTTTTAGGAACCTGGAGGAACATATAACTGTTTTAGTTACAGGCCAACCATTGCTGCAATAAATGAAGGACTGAACAGTCTTTGAGCCAAATTCTGCCCTACATATTCCATTATGAGATGATCACCAGTAAGCTCAAAAAACACTTGCGGGTGAAGGGAGCTCCTAATAAGAACCTCTTGTTTTAGGAAATAAGGAAAGGATGATCATAGGCCCTTTCCATGCATGTGGCTAAACGGAAGCCTGTCTAGTCATGTGTACATACAAATCTGTGATCTTTTGCTTATGCAGAATACACAGATGTGCACAGGCTCATTACTGAACACCAGGCTGTCTGTACCTTAACTCCTTCAAACCCTTTATTAAGTGCATATGCTTGAACTGTCATGCAGATTCATCACTTTCAGATGACCTTGGCTTTTTGTACAGCAAACTGATTCAGATATCAAGAATCCTCTTTCTTAAATACAGGAGCTCAAGTGTTGGCTGCTGTTGGCCTAGCAAGATGAAAAATATTCCTTACAACATCATTAATCCACCATGATGCTGAGTTAGCTGGCCCTAATGTGAGAGCCTTTAATAAAAGCTCTTTGCTTTAATAAAATATTTGCACATGTAAAACTGGAACTCTGACCCTTAGAGTATGTCTACACTGCAATAAAACACCTGCAGCTGGAGCGAGTCAGCTGACTTGGGCTTGTGGAGCTTGGACTGAGGCACTGTAAAACTACTGTGTGAACATCTGAGCACAGGCTGGAGCCTGGGCTCTAGGACCCTCCCTGCCTGCAGGATCCCAGAGCCTGGGCTCCAGTCTGAGCCTGAACACCTCCACTGAAATGTTACAGCCCCGCAGCCTGAGCCCTCTGAGACCAAGTCAGCTAACCCAGGCCAACCACAGGTGTTTTATTGCAGTGTAGATGTATGCTTAGCCAACTTATGCATTCAGGGTGCCACTGTTTTCATTGTCTGTGGTAAGAGCAAACAAAACAGTACACTATGGTATTTCCCTTGGAGCTTAAACTGCTTTTTCAGTTTAAAAAACAAAAAATACCTACCGTGCTTTATCTGCACTAATAGTGGCTAGATTTTCTGTTGAGTTTCTGTGAAGGGCATTCTAAAATCACTGGTATAAGCAATGGAGTGTACTGGCCCTTTAAGCCTAAGGGCCAGAAGACCCCTTTCCAGGGATGTTGATGTGAGCACAGGCTTACAAATCAGCCAAAGCCAGAAGCGAAGAGATAGTCCCAGGAATTAGCAGTGGGATAGGGGGATGCTGGTATCAGGAGCCCTGTAGTGTATGGTGGGCTTCCCTCTCTCACCGTCAATCTGGGAAAGCTTTCAGAAGTAAAGTAGTATATATGTCACCTTCCCTCTCAGAACAGAGAGCATGTGGATTGAGGACAGAAGCCTGAGCCAGAAGGCTAGGTTTCTGCTGAGCAGAATAAGGTTTTCATGGAGGACGAGAACTTTGGAGATGTTCTGACCTTTGGGGTTACTGTGGTGGACCTTGTGTTTGTGACACAGGACTATTTTGAATTACTTTGGGCTGGTGACAGACCTGAGAGAGACTATGCAAGGCTCCCCAGGGTCCCTGAAGAGAGAAAGCAGATGGCGGGCTCTGCAAAAAGGTCTCTTGCTTCTGCGGGTGCCCAGCAAATGGGAATTCTGCTATAGCATATTTCAGTATATCTTTAGAAACTATTGTTTTGGGAAGCTAACATGGTGCTAACTGTTGCTGCCTGCCAAACACCATACAAGCATTACCAGCCATATAACTTCTAATTCTGTCTTGATATTAGATTAATAGTAAAATTTTCAAAAGCACCCAAGTCCTATTTCCAAAAGTTACCTGGCACTTATGCCCAGACCCTTGAAGGTATTTAGGCTCCTAACTTCCATTGAAAGTTTTTGGGCCAAAGGTCCAAATTTTCCAAGATATCTGGATATCGCTAAGTTCAGTGTTGCAACACCTAACTGATTTAGGAGTCTAAATATCCTTTTCAAATGGGATTTAGGCACCCAGCAGTCTAGAGCCCATTGACTGCTAATGGCATTTAGAGTTAGACTCAAGTGTCTAAATCCCTTTGGAAATGAGATGTCAGCTCCTAAATCAGTTGGGTGTTGCAACGCTAAACACAGCAATGCTTAAATACCTTTAAAAATCTGGAGCAGAGTGCTTGAATCACTTTTGAAAATGGAACTTTGGATCCTAAGTCACTTTAGCACTTTTGAAAATGTTGCCCCAAGTAACTAACTTAGGACCAAATCCAATGCCCCTTGAAATCAGTGAAAGTCTTAATAGCCACACTGATACATGAAACAAAAATAAATGTATCTCCCTAAGTTCAGCCTACTTCTGAATATGAACTGAATTATGCTGCATCTTACCACGTAGTATTGTTTAAACCATCGTTATCTAAACAAACGTGAGACTGCTCAATTTTACATGATCTAGTCCTAGAGCAGTGGTGGCAACCTATGGCACGCGAGCCAATATTTAATGGCACGCGACTGCCTGCGGGGACTCCGCGGGTCATTAAAAAACCTGCCGACGCGGCAAGCGGCGGGGTCCGTGGCCTCGGCCGGAGCGCTGGCCCAGCGCAGCAAGCCGCTGCCCCCTCCCCCGCCTTCCCCCAGAGCCCTGCCGCGGCACGCGCAGCGCTCTGGGGGCTGGGGCTGCGAGCTCCCGCGGGGCAGCTTTTGCCTCAGTGGAGCGGTAAAGACTCCCCCGGCTCATCCGGAGCCCTGCTGCCACGCGCACAGCGCTCTGAGGGGCGGGGCCGGGCGGGGCGAGGCTCCAGATGAGCGGGGAGCCTCATGGTAAGCGGAGCGGGGCGGGGCAGGGGTTGGGTAAGAGGTGGGGGCAGTCAAGGGACAGGGACCAAGGTGGGCGGGTCGGATCCCGAGGTGGGTGGTTGGGGCAGAGGTCTCTGGAGGGGCCAGTTAGGGAACAGGGGGTGGTTGGATGGGGCATGGGAGTCCCGGGGTCTGTTTAGGGGTGGATAGGGGACAGGGCAGTCAGGGGACAGGGAGCAAGGAGGGTTCGGGGGGGCAGTTAGGGTGGGGGGTCTCTGGAGGGAGTGGTCAGGGGACAAGGAGCTGGGGGGGTTGGATGAGTCGGGAGTTTGGGGGGGCTGTCAGGCAGGGATGTGAAGAGGGGTTGGGGCAGGCAGGGAGCAGGGGGGGTTGTATGAGTCCAGAGTTCTGGGGGTCCTGTCAGGGGGCAGGGAGCGATTAGATAGGAATGGGAGTCCAGGGGGTCTGTCTGGGTGCAGGGGTGTGGATAAGGGTTGGGGCAGTCAGGGGACAGGTAGGGGGTAGGATTCTAAGGGGGCAGTCAGGGGAAAAGGGACAGGGAGGCTTAGATAGGGGGTGGGGTCCCAGAGGGGGTAGTCAGGACAAGGAGCGGTGGGGGGTTTGGGGTTTGGGGGGGCAGTCACGTAGCCCTCCTACCCTGACACCTGCACCTCCTCACATGCCCCCAGCCCTCTGCCCTGACTCTTGCACCCTCCACATCCCCAGCCCCTGCACACCCCCATCCCCACCCTGAGCACCAAATGGGAGTCACATTCCCACTTGCACCCCTCACACCAAATGGGAGCTGCCTAGGTAAGTGCCCCCACACCCAAACCTGCTGCCCCAACCCTGAGCCCCCTCCTTCATTCTAGCTCCTGGCCAGACCCTTCACCCCCCAGCCCTGTGCTCAGTGCACTCCCACCCTCAGCTCAGTGCAGAAAGAGGAAGAGAATGGGCCAGAACGAGGGAGAAGGTAGGTACCCACTGTATGTGGGAAGGGCCAGGACCCCAGACCGGCAGCGGGCTGAGTGGGTCCGGCAGCCAGGATCCCGGCTGGCAGGAGCTGGAGGATGGAACCCCTGAGTGGCAGTGGGCTGAGCCGCTCAGGCCACAGCTGGTCTGGGGTCCCTGCTGCTGGCCCCGAACAGCCCACTGCCAGTCTGGGGTTCTGGCTGCCAGACCCTTCCTAGGTGGGGTCCCAGCCACAGACCCCACTCAGCCCACTGCCGGCCTAGGTGAACAGAACCCCAGACCAGCAGTAGGCTGAGCAGGCTGGTGGTGTAAGATCAACATTTTAATTTAATTTTAAATGAAGCTTCTTAAACATTTTGAAAACCTTGTTTATTTTACAATACAACACTAGTTTGTTATATTATATATAGACTTGTAGAGAGAGACCTTCTAAAAAACATTAAAATGTATTACCGGCACGTGAAACCTTAAATTAGAGTGAATAAATGAAGACTCGGCACACCACTTCTGAAAGGTTGCTGACCCCTGTCCTAGAGTTTTCTAATATAACATCACCAGATATCAGCACAGCTCTGCCATTGTTTGTTCTGTGAGTGTGCTCTGTGTGGGGTGTGCTTTGCAGATGGAGTTTCTCTGGGAGATTAATGATGTGTTGAACAGCATGCTGTAGTTGATACCCTCCTGAACTCTGACACCCAACACTGGACACCTTTACACTGTAAAATCAAGCATTAAGCAAGTAAGTGAATTTTTTATAGATGCTGAAGCCCCCAGAATATCTGCAAATATTACAGTTCTGTTATACATAACAGTTCCTTTTATAAGTGGATTTGTTTTCTCCACTTTTCCGCATAAATACAAGTGAAACAACAACTTACACAATTATGCAGTTCTTACAAAAGGAATTTTGGAAAGAGACAATCTGTGTCTGGATAATCTTTGTTAGTGATATGAAGAGAGCCAGGTGGTTAAATGGTTTGTATAAGTGTTGCAAAATAGTTTGACAATATATAGACAAAGGCAGCAGTGCCGGTTTATCTTTTAGCCAGGGCTACAGTCATCAAAGTGTCAACTGTCCTGTCTAAGGACGTGCTATTAAAGTGATGAGGAGTCTGGTGACACCTTAAACTAACAGATTTATTTGGGCATAAGCTTTTATGGGTAAAAAAGCCACTTCGTCAGATGGGTTTTTAACCCAAAAAACCCACTTCTTCAGATGCGTGTTTTTACCCATGAAAGTTTATGCCCAAATAAATCTGTTAGTCTTTAAGGTGCCACCGGATTCCTCGTTGTTTTTGTGGATACAGACTAACACGGCGACCCCTCTGATGCTGTTAAAGTGGTTATCCACTCCCCGAGACAGAGAGACCCTGTTCAAGTGGCATCATGTGCTTTCACTTTCTCCACACCCCCACCCCCACCCTATTTGTCAGCCTGCTGCCCTTTTGTGACACAAACCCTGTGGTTTGCAAGGTAGTGGGTATTGTTAGTGCTACTCCATACAGTAGATTGGCAGCAAGGAGTACTGAAGAATGACAGGTTCTATAATACACCCTCATCTCGAAGATGGAGAGCGTCACCTCTAACATTCCCAGCTTTCATTAGCTTGAATGCAATTGTTCTAGGTTTAATTTTTTGGAGTGTTTGCAGTTTTTCCAGCAAAACACTGTTTGAACCCAGTGTCCTCATTATATCACCACAGTCAAAGAGAGGAAAGATAAAGGCATTGTGTAAAGTTTCTGTGGCTTTGCCGACAAGGTTTTATGTACTGGAGAACTCTCATCTGGCAGTCAATTTGCCTTTGTCTTTCAAAGCAGTGGAAATATCAAGGGAGTATGCCCAAGAGTTCTTTTTGCCATTTGCCAGATTATTGAAGGCATCTTTAGGCCTGTGGCAAACAAAAATGTTTTCAGAAATAATTCTGAAAGTTCTGCTTTGGGGACAAAATCCTTAAAATGTTGCATTTGGAACAGCTAAAGGGATGTGCAGATGAGGAGGAGGACTTGAGATTGGGATTTCATAAGCTTAGGGCTTGTCTACATCACAAAGTTGCAGCGCTGGTGAGGGGGTTACAGCGCTGCAACTTAGGAGGTGTACACATCTGCAGGGCATCACCAGCGCTGCAACTCCCTGTTTGCAGCGCTGACCGTACTCCCATTTTGTCTCGGGTGTAGAGGATCCAGCGCTGGTAATCAAGTGTAGACACTTACCAGCGCTTTTCTTGACCTCCATGGAATAAGCAGGTATCCCAGCATACCTGAGGAAGCCTCTCCATCAAGCAGGTCTCTTTCCCTGCGGTTTGCAGGGGGGTCCGGGGAACGCGAGAGCAAACCGCGGGGAAGCTGGTCTCCTTCCCCGGTTTGCTCTCGCTTTCCCCGAACCCCCCGTGCAAGCAGGTCTCCTTCCCTGCGGTTTGCTCTCGCGTTCCCCGAACCCCCGAGCAAGCAGTTCTCCTTCCCTGCGGTTTGCAGGGGGGTTCGGGGAACGCGAGAGCAAACTGCAGGGAAGCTGGTCTCCTTCCCCGGTTTGCTCTCGCGTTCCCCGAACCCCCCTTGAAGCCGCCCAACAGCGCTGCAGTGTGGCCACATCTAACACCACTTGCAGCGCTGGTTGCTGTAAGTGTGGCCACTCTGCAGCGCTGGCCCTATACAGCTGTACTAATACAGCTGTAACAACCAGCGCTGCAAAATTGTAGATGTAGACATACCCTTAGCCTTATGTCCGTCATAAGAGTCTGACTTGTGAAGAGGAGAAGGAATAAGGTCACTACAGCTATCTATGTTACAGGTTCAACCATGCTAGCTGGAACAGTTTGTGCTGAAAAGTGATAGTCCCTGGCTAAAATATATAGGCGTGAATTGGGCAAATAAATAGAATAGGCCCATACTAGACCCATTCATAGTTCTGGTAAACTCAACTAGCAAGAAATAGTCTGTATAATACAGTTGGTTCTGTCTAGCATTCTTTCCTTACCCCAATATATGATTCTGGCTAACCCAGCTAAAACTCTGGTGAAGGCATAGCCTGACAGAATGGTTTTTACTGTCTAAAAGCAGGACTAAATGGTCATCCAATGTTTCTGAGGAAGCATAAGAATGGAGTGACTGAGCTGCTTACTAAAATATGTAATTTAGCATTAAAATCAGCTACCATACCAGAGGGCTGGAAGGTATCCAATGTTATAAGTATCTTTAATAAAGGTTCTGTGGATGATCCTGGGATTTACAGAGCTGTGAACATTACTACCAAGTAAATTAGTTGAAATGACAGAATTATGAAACACATTGCTTAGTATGCTATGGCAGGGATAAATCAGCACTGAATCGGTAAAGGAAAATTGTGCCTTCCCAATCTAATAGGACTCTTGGAGGGAGTCAAACAAGAGGAGACAAAGACAACTGGTTGATATAAATTCTTTGAGAGTTCTAAAAGTCTTTGAAAGAATCCCTCCCAAGAGGGAATTAAGGAAATAAATAGTCATGGTGTAAGAAGTAAAGGTGTATTTTGAATTCAAGGTAGAAAAACAAAGAATAGGGCTTAATGGCCAATTTTCAGCAGGGAAGAAGATTAGTTGTGGAGAAGACCAAGGATGCAAACTAGGATGCAAGGATGCAATGTTGTTTGAACCAATTTAGTTATTCAGATTTACATAAACTGAGGTTCTAGCCCTGTACTTTTTCTACTGAATCAAGTGAGAGGCTTATCAAAAGAGACTTGCAAATATGCTCAGATTATTAACTGTCCAGAAACCTTGCCAGTTCCTGCAATGAGTCTTTTATGAAGTTCCAAAAAGTTTGGCTAGCTTTTTTTTTCTCTTCCACCTCCGTTGTGCTCGTGTACATTCTGATTTCAGCCAGATATCTGCGGGGTAGTCATGTTAGTCTCTATCCACAAAAACAACGAGTCCGGTGGCACCTTAAAGACTAACAGATTTATTTGGGCATAAGCTTTCATAGGTAAAAAACCCCACTTCTTCAGATGCATGGAGTGCAGATTACCAATACAGGCATAGCTATACTGGCACATGAAGAGAAGAAAGTTACCTTACTCTTGTCAACACTGGTTCTCCACTTGTAAGGACTCCTCGTTGATTTCAGGCTCTGAGCAGGGTGACCAGATAGCAAGTGTAAAAACTCGGGACCGGATGGGGAGTAATAGGCATCTATATAAGAAAAAGCCCCAAATATTGGGACTGTCCCTATAAAAATTGGGACATTTGGTCCCCCTAACTGTGAGCATGGCCATTCTACAGTATTTCCAACTCTGCCAAAATCATGGGTTGCTGGATATCTCCCAAGAAATCTTATTTCTCATGGAATTCTGAGCCTAATTTTCTGCTATATTTTCAGCCTTTCATTTTGGGGAAAGGCTGAAGGGTTTATTTTCTGGATAGTGGTAGGTGGTATTTACGCTGCCAAGTTAGTGTCTGCCTGAACTGCTTGGGTAGCCTAAGGCCCCATTTCGTTGTATATTAAACCATGATACCTGAATCAGTTCTAAATACAATTTGAAACAGTTTCTCATGGGCCAAATTTGCCTTCCCTTAGTGCAGGGAGTGCATATTGTACCTTCCTGTACCAGCAGGGCCTGAGGTGCCCTCTTTAAGAAATTCACCCTGGAGAAGGGCAGCCAATGCTTCTGCAGCTGTCCTGTTTTGGAAGTTGCATCAGGGGAGGCCAGCTTTAAAATCCACTAGTGGTCTCCATGTGATTCATCCCTGCAGAAGTTACAATGATAATATACTGAAATACACGGTCCTCAATTCCCTGTAGGCACTCACTCCCTGGTTGGCACTGCCCACTTTACAGGCCGTCCTGTCTTCTTATCGACCCTTTTCCCGTGGAAGAAAGGTTTTTCATCACCAGGGATGCTCCCACCTGATCATTCTGTCACAGCAGCTATAGTACTTCTGCCTGGATCAGTACAACAATCACTGCAACTGTTACACCAAGTGTAACACTATGAGCAGGAGCTTCAGAAGAAAAAAAGGGGTGGGGGGTTGGGAGGGACAAAGAAAGGAAGGTCGTCTGAGTTCCAGTCCAGTCCTTTGTACATAAGATCTGGGATCAATCTTTGAGTCTCTGATAGATGTTCTGTGTCACTTTGGGGAAGATTTTAGAAGATATTTACATGCATAACTCCCATTGATTTCAATGGGAGTTATGCATCTAAGTAACTAAAAATCTTGCCATTCATCTCTCTGTGTCTCCTTCCCAATATTCTACTTGTATGGTCTATCCTTTTCTCCCCCCTTTAGGCTTATTTCTTATCTCTTTGAAATGTAAGCTTTTCAGGGCAGAGACTGTCTCTTACTATGTGTTTGAACAGTGCCTGACACAATGGGGCGTTGATGTGGGTTGCTCTAGTAGCTTATGTAATACTAGTAATAATAATAATCTGTCACAACAACAACAACTTACTTGTCATGAGATTTTTCAGGGGGAAAACACATATTCTGAAAATAACCCAGTCACACTCTTTATAAAACCTTAAAGTATCAGAGATAACAAGTTCTTGACTCCTGTATAGTTCCCAAATACTGTACCTTCAACACATTATAGTAATAATAATAACTGTGCTTCACAATTATGAAAGAAGATGTAACCAGCGGCTCACTCCTCTATATTTAGTGCTAATCTTTTAACTACTTATCTTTAATGGCTGAATTGCATCTATGATACAATATAATTAGGCATAAAAATGTTGTTTAATTCTCATATCGTCAGTGGTAAGTCCCAAAAAATTTTGCCTTGAAAATGTGATGCTTTGAGAAACTAAATTGAGTATACATATTTTAGTGTATTATAAGCATTTTTTTCCTACAAAGAGGATATCATAATATTAGACAACTTTACAGCAAGGCAGATCTCTACATATTAATGATAAACCTGTATTTCCAGTTCCAAAACGTCATAACAAAAATAAATAAATTAGAGTAATGCAAGATAAGTAACTGGATTAGGAACTTCTTTATTTTGGCTGGGAAAGGTATTTCAGGAAACGTGTACAGAAACCTTTCTGTGATTAAGTTAAAAAAATGCAAGGAACAGGATGGAAATGGAAAGATTGATTTATTCTTTCTGAAGCAACTTCAAGGCAATCTGGATTCCTTTCCTTACCATATTTAGGAGCAGTAGCTGAAGCCTGCCAAACAAAGGAACAATCATGAAGATCCCTAATAAACTTAAATTATTGATCCATCTCATACCTATACCTGATCCATCCTGAACATACTAATGCTAATCCATTTCTTCTGAGACCTTGCACTCACTGAATTATACTTTGGTTATGTCTGCTGTTCTCATAGGATTTTCTTCGTTTGTTGTCAGTTGCTTTGTGTGCCTATAATCTTACTTAAAATTAGGCCACTGACTCTCCCGTGTATCAATATGTACCTTGTTTGTGAATATATACACATGGATATAGATTCAGATACATTTTGTCCCAGTGTCACATGGAAAGGTAGGTCTGTAAATATAATTAGTAGCAGTGCTTAAATTTAAGCATGAGTGTAAGTGCTTTATTGAATAGAGATGGACTTAAGTATGTGTTTAAGTGTTTTTCTGAAAAAAGACCTTAATATTCCATATATAATAGTTTAATGGACCTATAAATTCCATTCTCAGTTAAAAATTTATAAATACATGGTTATGAATGAGGGTTTCTCCACCAAACACAAAATCTACATTTATTTCAGTGTTGCGAGTAGTGAGCTAGGGCTCAGTCCTGCAGGTTCTGCTGTGGATGCTTAAGTGTTCTGTGGAATGGGGTGTGAGTGCTCAGTACCTTGCAGAATTAAACTCTAATAAGCAATGTTGGTCAAATAAGGAACAAGGATGAACCAATATATTTAGAACTAAATCATTCGCACTCAATTTGCTGTTATTTATGGGATGATGTTCATGGAAACACTTGCAAGTCCCAAGAGTTTCAAAAATCTTCATCATAAGTGTTTTATTTTTTTCTTAGGGTATGTCTACACTACAAAATTAGGTCAATTTTATAGAAGTCGATTTTTAGAAATCAATTTTATACAGTCGATTGTGTGTGTCCATACTAAGCGCATTAAGTTGGCGGAGTGCGTCCTCACTACCGTGGCTAGCATTGACTTACAGAGCGGTGCACTGTGGGTAGCTGTCTAACAGTTCCCGCAGTCTCCACTGCCCATTGGAACTCTGGGTTAAGCTCCCAGTGCCTCATGGGGCAAAAACATTGTCGCAGGTGGTTTTGGGTACATGTAGTTTCGCGCCTTTTTTCCTGGGTTACCCGTGCAGACGCCATACCACTGCAAGTGTGGAGCCCACTCAGCTCACCGTCACTGTTGCTGTTGCGGGCAAATCTACTGTGGGGGCTGCTGTGATCCAAGTAGCCAATACAATCATTGACATTCTGTTATCAAGGGTAGTGACTCTGGGAAATGTGTGGGCCTTTTTAGATTTTAGGTGCATCATATTCCTGTCCTTTGTCACTGGTGAAGAAGTCTTGCAGCTGTACCTTCCAGTCTGGTCGGTACTGTAACACCCCATAGCACTTCTGTGGTTGACACAGGTAACAACTCCAGGGCTCTTTCTCTTTTGCCTTGGCCGGGGTACCTTGCCCCACTTGGACCTTCAAACATTTGACACAGAAGCACTTGCAGTAGCTGGCATTTCTACAAAGCAGCAGTTCCTTGCCTTCACAGCAGACGGTGCAGTAGGACATGTAGCTTGGCCAGGGGTTCTGGGAATGTCTTCCCTGCCCTGCTCCTAGCAACCTCCAGGGCATGGTGTATGGCTCCACCGCTTCCGCTGCAACTCTGCTGTCCTGCTTTCTTGCTCTCCTGCAACTCTGCTCTCCTGCTTCCCAGCGACGAGCTTGGGGGATCTGTTCTGGTCCTCCTGGGTGCTCCTGGCAGCAGACAGTGCAGTAGAACTGATAACTGTCCTTTTTCACCGCTTCCGCTGCAACTCTGCTCTCCTGCTCAGGGGATCCGTTCATGAAGCCTAGACAGTAGTAAGGAGCAGTTCAACTATAGGCTGAGCAAGTGGTGGTAGAATGTGCCTTTGGATGTTTAAAAGCTCGCTGGTGCTGTTGGTCAGACTTCAGTGCAACCAAGATTCCCATTGTTATTGTTGCTTGCTGTGTGCTCCATAATATCTGTGAGCGTAAGAGGGAGACATTTATGGTGGGGTGGGAGGTTGAGAAAAATTGCCTGGCATCCGATTTCGAGCAGCCAGACACCAGGGCGATTAGAAGAGCACAGCAAGGCACACTGCACGTCAGAGAGGCTTTGAAAACCAGTTTCATGACTGGCCAGGCATCAGTGTGACAGTTGTGTGTGTTACTCCTTGATTCAAACCCGTCCCCTTTGTTGATTTTAATTCCCTGTAAGCCAGCCACCCTCCCCCCTTTGAAATAAAGTAACTATTGTTTTGAAACCATGCATTCTTTTTTTATTAATTAAAGAATATGAGATAATGGACAAGGTAGCCTGGGTGGGATGGGGAAGGAGGGAAGAACAAGGCCACATTGCTTATTGTAGCCCCACTAAAAATCAAACAGTTTGAATGACAACCTTCTGCTTCTTGGGCCATCCTCTGGACTAGAGTGGTGCCCGGAGCCTCCTCACCACGTTCTTGGGCATCTGGGTGAGGAGGCTATGGAACATGGGAAGAAGGTAGGTGATTATACAGTGGATGCAGAAGGGGTCTGTGCTCTTGTTGGCTTTCCTGCAGCTCCAACAGATGCTTCATCATGTCCGTTTGCTTCCCCAACAGATGCTTCATCATGTCCGTTTGCTCCCCTATTAGCCTCAGCATTGCGTCCTGCCTCCGCTCTTCACCTCACTTAATTCTTTCCTGACCACTGCAACTGAATGCCTCCATGCATTAAGCTGTGCCCTAACAGTGCAGGAGGACTGCATGAGCTTGAAAAATATGTCATTGCGAGTGTGGTTTTTTTTCACCTTCTAATCTGCAATAACCTCAGGGATGGAGATGATAAGGGGAGCATAGAAACAGTCTATGCTCTACGATTCTAGGTGGGACCGCATGGTCATCTGTGCTGCTGAGTTCGCCACACGGACCAAACAGGAAATGAAATTCAAAAGTTCCTGGGGCTTTTCCTGTGTACCTGGCTAGTGCATCAGAGTTCAAAGTGCTGTCCAGAGCGGTCACAATGAAGATACTCTTGGATAGCTCCCAGAGGCCAATACCATCGATTTGCGTCTGCACTACCCCAAATTTGACCCAGCAATGTCGATTTTAGCGCTATTCCCCTCATCAGGGAGGAGTACAGAAATCGATTTTAAGAGCCCTTTAGGTTGACGTAATGAGGTTGGTTGGGTGGATGCAGTCATTTTTAAATCGACCTAACGTGGCTAAATTCAACCTAACCCCCTAGTGTAGACCATGCCTTAGTTATTTGCTGAATGTTTAGATTATAAAGTCTTCAGGGCAGACACTCTCTTTTAATTACTATTTATGTTTATGGTGCCTAGCCTAATGAGGCCATGTTCCCTGATTGGGGCCCTGTGGTGTTACTGACATAAAAATAATAAATAATACTTTGCTATTATTTGCTTTTAATTATTCTCCTGATAAGAAATAACAGGAGGTTGAACCTCAAAAACTGGCTCTTCCTATGAGATCTGTGTAGATTTTTTGGGAGCCACTGAAGACTTGTATCATCTGGGCTGAGACCCTGCCCTTACGCCCCCATTAGCTGCTTGGCAGCATAGCTGGCTCCCCCAGCTCCTATGGTTCAACTTCCCTTGAAGTATGATGGAAATTTACACTGCATATTGGGAACCACCACGCATATTAATGCTGGCTCAGTCAGCATTAGCTGTGCTGGTTTGCCCCATGGGTTTCAAACACAGCATAGGATGGATTATGGCTAACTCCCAGCAGGCCCTAAGTGCTCCTCCCTGTGGGGCATCCACAGTAGAGAGACCAGTGTGCTGGGGAGCTGGCGATCCCAACTTCGACACCCGGCAGCTGGGATCTGCAGTTTCATGCTGCACTCTGTTTGCAGAAGTGGAAGGGAGCACAAACAGGACTCACTCCTCAGAGGTGTTACCACCGCTGGGGTAGAAATGGGCAGCTGTTCAAAAGCTCACAGCATATTAATCTCCTCTACATGGAGATCTCTGTAATGAGTGGCAAAGGGCCAGAATTCACAGCAGTCATATTTTTGCCATGCAGTTCTACAATTGAAAATGATGTATGTTTTGGGTTAGTTTGTAACTTCACAATGCACTGTGAGTAAAGATTTGGCATAGCTGCACCATCCCAGGAGCAGATAACAAATTGTGGCTCAGAGAGTGATAATTCCTCCCCTGCTCTGGATGGGGCAGGGCAGTAAACTACTTCATCTCTTTTCATGCACCAGTTTTCTCCTCCCCCTGCTCCGAGACATGTGATTGGTGTGTAGAGGATGGAACCACAGCTCCTTCCACTATCCCATATCTCTCTACCCTCCCCCCATCCCCGCCTTGCATGCAAGGGGCAGTATTGGGTATGCACCTCCTTCCATTGGAGAAACAGCCCTGACTCACTGAAAGGAGAACAGGGGCAATGACAGTTTATCTCCTGTGATTTCTTTACACCAATAAATGTGCAGTAGCAGCAGGGTCACCCTTAATAACATCCCAGTTTTTCCTTTGCAGTACAGGCAAGTCTCATCTTACGCAGGGACTCCATTCCACGGTTCATGCATAAAGCGAAAACCGCGTATAGTGAAACACTCATTGAGTTGAATGGTGGGCAGAATTGCCCACACTACAGATGCAGTTTTTATATTGTTATTTTTCTTTTTTTCCCCTGTTTTTGCCGACCGCGCAAAGCTGAATTCACGCATGTTAAATGCGCCTAAGATGCGACTTGCCTGTACTCACCAGCAGAAAAAAAAGAATGTGCAGCTGCTCAAACCCCTAAAAGTTCTGCCTCATAGGAGAAGGAAGAAGAAAGTACTATCACCTGGCCTCTTCTTCCTCGGGGTGGGTGGGGGGGAGAAATATGGGATGGATTGGAAAGTTCTGGGGCTGGTTTTGGCTCATTTCAGAAAACCAGTAACTGGATCAGTTGTTCTTCGAAGTGGACTTTGCTCTAATATAATACATAATTTATATCCAGCATATTAGCAATAACATGTGGTGAGGAGAGTCTTATACCTGCAGTAAATGACTGTTCAGTGCTGGCAAACCACTCAGCTTTGCCATCGGCATTTACCCTACGTTGCACCCAGCCATTTACTGCATGGCATACTATTTCAACCGTGCTTTGACTTCTTAATTAAAAGCACTCCTTTTAAAAGAGCAGTAGGTTCAGTTTTAATAACTGCCATAATAATCTCTACACTTCAATATGAAGTGCTAAGAGGTAGTAAAAATTTATGACACCCATTCACACTCAGTAAAATATTAGTTAAAAATGCATGACACAGCATGTCATTTTGTGGCAGGATGCAAGTAATACCATTCAGAGCTTTTTTTGGGGAAAAAAAACCCACTGCACTTTTTGAGCCAATATTCCATGCCAATTCAAACTAATTATCTGGTACTCATTTTTTTTTTCCAAGTGGGTGGGAGGTCTGTGCTGCTCCTGAACTGAACACTTGACAGTTCAAGTTATCTGAATTTCTCCTAAGGGTGTGGTAAACATGAAATATTTGGAAACCGAATAACAGGCCCAGTGGGATTCTCACATTTGTCTCACAAAGGAGATCTCAGGCAATCACCTCAAGACAATCTTCTGAAACCTCATTTGTTGCCAAAGCTAACATAAATGTTCACGATAATAACAAGCAATTAACACTTCTACCAGGTAACTCTTTGCGTCCATAGATCTTTGAGCACTTTACAAAAACGAGAAAGGGTTATAGTCTTGCAGTTTACAAATGGGGAAACTAAGTCGCATAAAATCAAACCTAAACATTTCAAACATGGTTTCTTAAAGTTAGGTACCAAATGTTTATTCAGGCCCCCAAATAAGTGGGCTAATTATAAGACATGCCGAGTACCTGCAGCTTCTATTGGCTTCTGCCAGTGACTGTGGGTAATTCTGAAAACCAGGATACTTTTATTCTGGTGCTTAAGTATAGATTTAGATGACTAATTTAGGCAGCAACACTTATAAATATTACCCTAAGTGACTTACCCAAGGTTGCACTGCAAATCTCTGGCATAGCTGAGAAGAGAGCCCACGTATTCTGACTCAAAGCCCAGGAAATGAATATGGGGAGAATATATTAAAGATTTTAAAAAATGATAGCACCTTTACTGGAGCAGTTTTAAATGCAAGGCCTGCCTGGCTTCTCCCCTAATCGATACCTCTTTCTCAGGTAAAGCAACAAAAGCAGTTCAACAGAGAGCAGCTATGGGGGGTGTGCAAACATATTTCCCCCCACAGAATGCCCTCTATGAATAACAGGGTGAGCAGGCAGCTCTGACCTGTCTCTCTAATAGTAATAATAATACTTGAAACATTTAGTCTCCAAAGCACTTTACAAACATTAACTAATTCAGCAGACAATTAGGAAGCTATACATGGCCCACGCTATCAGGATCCCATTGCTTTTGTCAGCTTTCCTTTCACTGCTGACTCCTGAATTAGCAATGAAGTATTACTGCCTCGTATGCACTCAGACAAACTTATAAAGAATATCAGTCATTATAAATTATGCTGACATGTATTAGCAAAGAAGAATGTAATCTTTTCAACCATGCATTTATAGCTTTGGCAAGGAAAGATGTGGTCTTGTGGCTAAGGCACTGAGCTGGAACTCAGGAGATCTGTTGAAATTGCTGGCTCTGCCATAGACTACCTGTGTGACTTTTGGCAAGTCACTTTATCTCACTGTGCCTCAGATCCCAACCTATCAAACTATCCTAAGCATCTTCCTTTCTCCCGTCATTTGTTGTTCAGATACCATAGGGTTCAAAATGGCATAAGAATCTGAATAAAATTTGTGTCTAACCTATGATGGAGGAGGTGGAGTTACAAAGGGCAGGTAGGGCTTTGACTTTCAGTGAGAGTTAAGTGTATCTAAAAATCTCCCACTTAGATTGTAAATTTCTTGGGGCAGAATAAGCATTTGTACAGAATTTAGCACAGTAGAGACCTCTACCTGCTACTGTATGTAATTGAGGAATGGTGTGCATAGGGACAAAGAGTCCTGTGGCACCTTATAGACTAACAGATGTATTGGAGCATAAGCTTCTGTGGGTGAATACCCACTTCATCAGATGTATGCTTATGCTCCAATATTTCTGTTAGTCTATAAGGTGCCACTAACAGAAGTACTGGAGCATAAGCTTTCGTGGTGAATGTCCCCTTTGTCAGAATATATACTGAATAGTAATGGCAAAAAGCAAGTAGATACTTCAAATGCAAACTACCTTTCCCGGGAATTTCCTTACATTATTTAGTCATGAGATTTTTTAGCCTATAAACAACTATTAGATTCTATTTAAAAACTATTTCATATACTGCCCTCTTCACTGTAGTATGTGAGTGCTTTAGCCAAATTTTCCTTCACTTGGGGTCTGAAACAGATCTGCTATAGATTCTCTCTCTACAATTGGCTAGGAAATGTTTTTGTCAGTTTTCCCTCAACATAGCAATATGAGCAACTTTAGCATTTAAATCTCCAAAATGCAGGCATTATATAAAATTCCCTTCTCTCGTCCTTGGACCAGTGATGTCTACCCCAATGTAAATATATCAACAATGATCCCTTATGGAATCTTTGTCGTCCACATAGACTGGCTCCATGCCCTAGCAAGGTACTGCCATTGATGCAACATCACACACATACCATGAGCAAAGGCATTTAAAAAAAATATGGAGATATACCTATCTCATAGAGCTGGAAGGGACCTTGAAAGGTCGTTGAGTCCAGTCCCTTGCTTTCACAACAGGACCAAGTACCATCCTTGACAGATTTTTGCCCCAGATCCCTAAATGGTCCCCTCAAGGATTGAGCTCACAAGCCTGAGTTTAGGAGGCTAATGCTCAAATCACCTAGCTATCCCTCCTCACCATTAGGTTGAGGTTGATGCACAGCAATCTGAGCAAGGCTGGGTGTTAAAGGTCCTAAGGAGAAAAATAAAAATGAACTTTAAAGGAATGGTGTGTGGCTCACTATTCAGCTAAATATGAGGGGAAATTGTCAAAATTATTTTCAACTGATCTTTAAGTGGCGGTTGTAGTGCTCTCTCTTCTCTCTCTCTCTCTCTCACACACACACACACACACGCCACATCCAATGTCACTGAGACTCACAAGTCAGAACTTCTAAGTGGAAGGAGTATATCAGCATTATCCTTTTATTTGTGTTATTAATTGAAGTGGAGCAGCTGAGCTCTAAGGAAATACGCAAACGCTACTCGTCCCCCACACTAACTGAAAGCTGTAAAGTGTACGACTATTTGTAGAAAAAGAACCAGGGTTAAAGTTGCAATAACAGGTTCTTGTTTTTTCCCCTCCTATGTTTTGCTCAGAAGCTGCAAAATGAAATCCTTGGTGAGAAAAGAAAATTTTGGTTTACATGCAATGAATTTGTCTTTGGCCTGTCTTTTGCTTTGATCACAGTGTAGTAACAAATGACATTTGTGTTCTTCTGAGGAAGAACTCAACAAGATATAATTACAAATACTTTAGTTGACCTTTCATAAAATATGATCCCCAACAACATTGTACAGAATTGTATTAAAAAATGTATGTGCATCTTTTGTGGGTACAAAAAAGATTACAGGATATTTTTATTTTAGAATAATTATACAGTGACCTTCAGAGTTATTTGAAAAGGTCATATTCTCTTCACATACCCTTGATTTCCTTTCAGTTTTTCCTTTTGTCCCACCAGACATAAATTTAGCAAAGGAAGAAGAAAGAGAGAGAGTATTTTTTCTGTGGTTGAAAACTGAAGAAGATAGTTCAAAGTCCCCATAGGCACTCAGAGGACTGTGGGCTGATAGGCTATTTTCTACCATTTAGCTCCTGCATTATCACTACTCCTTTTTCTTCATTATTCTCCACTTATCACATGCAGCATCACTACAGAGCCCAAATAGAGAGTTGTAATTACCCAGCTGCCACCTGATAGTACCCCTTCTATCATCTTTATCTCACTAGGCCTTGCTGTTTCATCACTGGATAAAACTTGCCCATGGCAATGCCTGTGATAGTACATCTCAGAGATACATTTAAAGTTTACTCATTTATCGCAGAAAAATGCTGAACCCATGCAATTATTAGATACACTTGCCAATTTATGTGTTCAGTAAGGCTACTTTAACTCCCTTTTCTAGCAGCTATTTGTTCTGTTCTTGAAAACACTGAGGTCACTGTTGGGCACTGAGATGAAACAGAAACATTTCAAAATGTCCAGAAACAAGACTGCCAAGAGACACCTTTGATAAAACCACATATACATATTCACTAGAAGCCTGAAGTGAGGGATTTGCATTTTTGTGACACTCCTGCTTATATTGCTCTGTGATGCTAACATGTGGATCATTCAATTTAAGCATTCCGTGTTTTTCTAACATAAACTTCCATGTGCCGTGCAATGACTTTCAGGCCCAGTGTATCAAAATACCAGACAATCAAGATACACGTTTGGGAAATAATTCCCCTGCTGATGAACGTACAAGATGAATGGGAAAACATGAGTATGCCATATTAAACATATGAATGTAAAAATGTTCAGTATTGGCTCTGACCCTTTTGACTGATCCCTTGATATTTTAAATTGGTTATTTTGCTCTCGGATTGATGTCATTTTCTAGTTTGTGCTCAGAAAAATATGTTTTTAAAAGATAAAAATTATTTATTAAAATTCCCAGGAAAAAGGGAAAATACAGAGTAGATTATAGTAATAAGAGATGCAGTTCTTGGTTTGAAATTAGGGCTTTCAAGCGATTAAAAAAATTAATTGCTATTAATCCTGCATTTAATTGTACTGTTAAACAATAATAGAATACTGTTTATTTAAATATTTTTGGGTATTTTCTATGTTTTCAAATATATTGATTTCAATTACAACACAGAATACAAAGTGTACAGTGCTCGCTATATGTATTTTTTATTACGAATATTTGCACTGTAAAAAACAAAAGAAATAGTATTTTCAATTCACCTCATACAAGTACTGTAGTGCAATCTCCTCATCATGAAAGTTGAACTTAAAAACGTTTAATTATGTGCAAAAAAATAACTGCATTCAAAAATAAAACAATGTAAAACTTTAGAGCCTACAAGTCCGCACAGTCCTACTTCAGCCCATCGCTCAGGCAAACAAGGTTGGTAACATTTACAGGAGATAATGCTGCCCTCTTCTTGTTTACAATGTCACCTGAAAGTGAGAACAGGCATTCTCATGGCACTGTGGTAGCTGGCGTTGCAAGATATTTATGTGCCAGATGCGCTCAAGATTCATATGTCCCTTCATGCTTCAACCACCATTCCAGAGGACGTGCATCCATGCTGATGACGGGTTCTGCTCAATAACGATCCAAAGCAGAGCAGACTGATGCATGTTCATTTTCATCATCGGAGTCAGATGCCTCCAGCAGAAGGTTGATTTTCTTTTCTTTTTTGGTGGTTCAGGTTCTGTAGTTTTCGCATCTGAGTGCTGCTTTTTTAAGTTTTATAAAAGCATTCTCCACACCTTGTCCCTCTCAGATTTTGGACAGTACTTCATATTCTTAAACCTTGGGTTGAGTGCTGTAGCTATTTTTAGAAATCTCACATTGGTACCTTGTTTGCATTTTGTCAAATCCTCAGTGTTTATAAATCAAACAAAATGTGCTGGTCATCATCTAAGACTGCTATAACATTATATATATGGCAGAATGCAGGTAAAACAGAGCAGGGGACATACAATTCTCCCCCAAAGAGTTCAGTCACAAATTTAATTAACGCACTATTTTTTCAATGAACATCATCAGCACGGAAGCATGTCCTCTGGAAAGGTGGCTGAAGCATGAAGGGCCATACAAATGTTTAGCATCCCTGGCATGTAAATACCTTGCAACACCCACAAAAGGTGCCATGTGAATGCCTGTTCTCACTTTCAGGTGACATTATAAATAAGAAGCAGGCAGCATTATGTCCCGTAAATGTAAACAAACTTGTTTGTCTTAGCGATTGGCTGAACAAGAAGTAGGCCTGAGTGGACTTGTAGGCTCTAAAGTTTTATACTATTTTGTTTTTGAGTGCAGTTATGTAACCAAAAAACCCTACATTTGTAAGTTATACTTTCACAATAGAGATTGCACTACAGTACTTGTATGAGGTGAATTGAAAAATACTATTTATTTTCTTTATCATTTTTACAGTGCAAATATTTGTAATAAAAATAATATAAAGTGAGCACTGTACCCTTTGTATTTTGAATTGTAATAGAAATTAATATATTTTAAAATGTAGAAAAACATCCAAAAATATTTAATAAGTTTAAATTGGTATTCTATTATTTAACAGTACAATTAATCGTGATTAATTTTTTTAATCGCAGTTAATTTTTTTGAGTTAATCGCATGAGTTAACTATGATTAATCTACAGCCCTATTTGAAATTGTTTGTATTATGGTGTGATGTTTACTGGGGGTACCCAGGGTTGAGAGGCACCTCACTACCTCCTGCCCTTTTCATGAGGAAGCCTTTTCTGTGCCTGTCATAGATCAGCTCCCGAACTCCACAAGCCACGAGCAACACAAGCACTCCCCTCTGGGCTTACGCAGACCCTGGTGTCACTCTGCAGGTTAGCAATTGACACACTCCAGCCCTCGAGCTCTCCAAGCATCTCAGTGGAGTGTCCAGTGTGTGGTCCACTGGGCACTTGCAGTAGTCAGAGATTTGCTGCTTCAAAAGAAGCTCTACCGCACAGCTTGCTAGTTCTACCTCAG
Organism: Gopherus flavomarginatus; assembly: GCF_025201925.1. Taxonomy (NCBI): domain Eukaryota; kingdom Metazoa; phylum Chordata; order Testudines; family Testudinidae; genus Gopherus; species Gopherus flavomarginatus. Next base: position 274,479,956 of record NC_066617.1, read on the forward strand.
ATCACTTTAATACACAGCACTTAGGCCTGGTCTACACTGAACACTGGCAAGTATCAGAGGAGTGGCTGTGTTAGTCTGGATCTGTAAAAGCGACAAAGAGTCCTGTGGCAACTTATAGACTAACAGATGTATTTGCACTCATTCCCATGCTTCTCTCTATGCTTGGAACACTAACCTGAGCCAGTGTTCAAAGCTTCAACATTATCCTCATTTAAAGCTCTCTCTTGGAGATCCACTTCTTCTTCTTCAAGAAAATAGCTGTCTAATTCATCTACCTCTTTATTATCATTAATCAGCATTCATGAATGAACTACTTATCTATTGTATGTAGAGGCAGGGAGGTGTATAGACACTGTAACTAAAGTTGAGAATTAGTGTAAAAGAAAGATGAGAGAGCTGAATTCAGGATGGAGGGAAGAGAATTTACTTTATTTCACTTAAAAGTGAAAACACAACTGTAATTAATGACATGTCTGTTATCACTGATCACATTTTCTTCAGTATTCTGAATACCTTTTTCTTCTTCAGCATGTTTTTCTTGGACCAATACATTATCTCCTGCCACTGAAACCAATCCCATTTATATCTTTTTTTTTCATATGAAATACTTGAAGTTAGAAATCCACCATGGTTTCTATAACTAAATTAAAATCCAAAGCTATCTTCTAATTCAGATGGCCAAGGTGCACAAACCAGTGAATTTTTCATCGTTGTGTACCTGATATACTTGCCACCTAACTCAATGGGAATTCTGACTTCATTAATGAGTCTGGGCCCTTTTTCTTCTCCTACTCTTTGATTATCTGCTGTCTCAACCCTAAAATGCATATCTCCTTGTGTACCTCCTTAGAGCAACTTATTGAAACTGAGTCCTTGGACCACAGACCTCCATCACTTTCCAGTCTTTTCTTTCCTCTTACCAATCTCCTTTTTACTCCTCAGATTACTAGGCATATACCAGGAAATGCAGGAAGAAATATGTATAATTTTTACATTTATTCATTCCCTGGCTCGAATAGTTTGCCTACCACTTAGCTGTATTAGTAAAACTCTGTATTTATAGTACAGGGTTTTAGACAGAAACAGTCTTTTGACACAAGTTCATAATCATATGAGACCACAAGTCTGTTTATTGGTATGATTTCCCATTTACCAATTGCAGTTTGAAGAGAATAGTACAATTCTATATATTAACTCAGCAGAGTTACAGTAAATCGGATCTTATCAAATTCTGGATACTCATTTTAAAAAGTAACTAGTTTTTGTAATGTGAGATACAGTATTTCAATGTTTTGGCTGTATTTCAAGCAACAGTAGTGGTGAAAAACTACTGATAGCAAAATATAGAATAACTAGCTCATTAAGACCACCAAATGTTTCATTTCTTCATACATTTTATGCAAATTGATAGTGAGTAGACTTCATCTGATTAGTTTCTCCTCTTTACTAATAAAATGATCACTCTAAAGTGATCATTTTCCCATTAAATACTTATATATATTTGGAGATCTGATAGGCTGCACGCTCAAGGAAGAGGTACTCATATTACAATGCAGACAATCTTTTTCAATGATTTTGCCTAGAACTTTGCCAAACTGGAGAGCCACTTCCCCACCGAATGGCATTACAGCCAGCCATACAATAATCACTTTTGGGCCCTGATGTTGTATTGTGATCACTCTCTTATTATTTTCTGGCTGCTGATAGGGAAGAGAATATTTCCCTCATCTCTCACTCTTTTCCCTCACTTTCTGGGTTCATGAGGAGACAAGGAGCGGTCCTGATCTCTCTTGTCTGTTTGTTCAGCATTATCTCACAGGTATGAAGTCACATACAAATGAACTGCACAATAACTGTGGAGGTCTGAAGAGCTGCATCTGGTTTCAGAACCACATAGTGAGAATATAGCCACCAACTGGAGTAACGTAACTATGTGAACCCAGAAAGCTTCTGTTCAGCACTGCATTAAGAGAAGGGTATTGACCAAAAGCTACTGTCCTGTTGTTCTAATTGGCTTTGATAACTGGCTGCATTCAAAGGTTTCTTCTATGTGAGTGAAAACCTTCTGGTGATTCTACACTACAGTGATAGGATAGGACTCAATAAGAAGAGCTGCTCTCCACATCTCTGAATGATATCTCATATCTTGTTTGAAAGCTGATATACCCTCCAACTCCACTGAAGCTATTTTAGTTAAGCTACAACAATTCAGTTGGCTAAATCCTTACTAGTGATATGTGGTTAGAGATCACCCAGAGCTGATACTGGGTCTGTGGATCGTGTCCTTAAGAAACTTTAAGATCCTTATTATTTTCTCAGCGATTTCAGTGGAAGTCTTAACAATAACTAAGGATGGTCAGAGACGACATTGTCAGTAAGGACATTAATTCATATGCACATCAAAACAGAATGGCATGACAGAGATTAATGACAAAAAACAGCTCTCGCACAAAAATTCTCATTCTAATTGCACGACCTGTGATTAGTTCACTTAATCAAATTTCCCAGTAAGCTGAAGACAATGTCAGAAAGGTGCAAGTCATCTAATGGATAGTAGTAAGCATGGGCTAGTAGAGGAACAATTTAGGACTGGTGTTTGATGGCTGAAGAGATCCTGCCATGAATTCCCCTGTGAAGGAAATTCTCAAATAGAGAGGGCGTTTTGCCAAGAAAATTAGTTGGATTTAATAATTACTATAATGTTGTTTTTTCAAGAGTTGATATCTTCAACTGAAATCAGCATGACTATAGTTCCACAATGAACATTTACAAACTGTAACATACAAGGTTCAAATACTTCAGCATGAACACAAGCCAGAGAGGTGTATCAGTGAATGGCTAGAAATGGATTCACTTAACCACAACAGCATTTATGACACCTCGAGTGCTTTACAAAAAACTTGCCCTATGCTGGAGAGCAAGACTGAGAGGTTTTCTTAATGTTTAACATATTAAAAGGCTGATATTAATGTGCACAATGGAAAGTAAGGGTATGTCTATACAGCTGACGTTAAAGTGCTGCTGCAGCTCTCCCAGCACTGTAATAAAACCACTTCCGCAAAAGGAATAGCTACCAGCACTGGGAGTGTGGTTCTCAGTGCTGGTGCACTGTCTACACTGGCACTTTACAGTGCTGAAACTTGTATCGCTCTGGGGGGTGTTTTTTCACACCCCTGAGTGAAGAAAGTTTCGGCACTGTAAGTGGCAGTGTAGACAAGGCCCTAGTCTCATAGTTAAGGCCCTGGACTGGGACTCAAGACATCTGGGTTCAAATACCCACCCCTGACATAGACTTTCTGTGTGACTTTGAACAAGTCACTTAATAATTATGTGCCTCAGTTTCCCACTTGTAAAATGAGGATAAGAGAAATGTAGGGCTGGAAGGAACCTTGACAGGTCATTTAGTTCAGCCCTCTTTGCTGAGGCAGGACTGAGTAAACCTAGAACAAACCTGAGGGAATTTCATCAGAGGAATTATCCCTTATCTGCCAATTTCAGGGGTCTTGCACCTTCCTCTGAAACATCTGCAGCTGGCTGCTGTCACAGACAAGATAGTGGATTAGATGGACCATCTGTGTGATCTAGTAGGGCAATTCCTACGTTCTGGTGTCTTGTCTGTTCAGACTGTAAACTCTTTGGGGCAAGAACTGTCTCTTGTTATGTATTTACACAGTGCCACATACAAGGGGAGGCCTGATCTCAGCTGGGGCCTCTAAGCACAACTAATAGAAATTAGTCACCACACAGCATTTATTTATTGCTCACTAGTACATTAGTTATATGTCTAGTCATTTGTGTATAATAGCTCTACTTTACCAATGATATAAGGCCTTTCTCCTCTGTATATCAAGACCAGTCTGAAACTCTGTACCAGGGTCACATATTCCTGTATTGAAATAAACTTGAAAAGAGTACAGTTATATTTTTAAATCAGTGGCAAGCTACTTGCATATCTATGGATGTTGGCCAATTCTTCAGCTTAAGACTTCCTTTTTCCTCTTGTTTAATTTGCTCCCTAATCATCACCTCCCTGCTCCGGATGACTGAGAGCACAGCTCACTTTTTCAGCTGGAAGCTGGAGGTTGCAGCCTGTCTGGAGGCTACTTTAAGTACCCCTGCAACAGGAACATGTTCAATGGATAAGTTTGGGACCCCCCTTGTCTCTTTTCAAACTTTCATCAACTGGCAAAAATAAAATGTTGGACTTCTCTGATTCAGGAAACCTCTTTTGAAGTGATTCCCAGTTAGTGTCTGGTGGATCAGTACTTCTGAATTGGAAAATTTGGTTGGGAACCAGCATTTCTTGCAGATTGTCATATGGCTTATTAATCAATAGCTAAACATTTTCCCATATAAGGTGTAAACAGTTCCCAGTTAATGATGCAACTGTATAGCATTTTGGTTATATGTAACTGCCAGATTTTAGATTGTATAATTTAAAGCTGTCTGTCTTCAATAAGGAGGGCAAGGGAGGGAAAGCTAAACAGATGAAATTCAGCTTTGGTAAATGTAAGTTAATTCATACTGGCAATAAGAATCTAAACTACTAACAAAAGCTAGATATAGGCCTTATTCAAAACCCTGCACCCAAACACCCCTGAACATTGATGTAGTTCAAAATCTGACCATCTCTGTGCCTCAGTTTCTTTTTTAATCTATAAAATGGTGATAATCCTTATCTACCTCAGAGGGATGTTGTGTGGAGTACTTGGTAACTGTTTTTGTAGTGCTCTGAAGGCATAACATTCTAAATATTGTGAACGTGGGTAGAAGTACGATGTGAGGAGCAGTCCCTTAGGTATAGGTCACTGCTGGAGGCAAGATAAAGGATTTGATGGGACAACACTATGATATAGCATAGCAAATTCTATGTTCCTAAATAAATGTCAATTCAAAGGAAATTGTAAACTTTGGACAAAACCTGTCTAACATATGTTCCTAAAGTTAAGCATTTAAATCCACATTTAGGCACCTAGATTCATAGGTACTGCAGTCTGCCCCAGAGCGTGGGGGCTAGACAATGACTGGCAGTAGCTTTATACAGAGGTGAGGTGGGGATAGTGGGTGGGAGTTCCCTGGGGAGGGGAGACCCTGAGAGAAAGGGGTTACTGCCAGGGGGCGGCATCCCAGATAATGGGGCATCAGGTCTGGGAGGGACATGGGGACCCAGTGGCAGCAGACACTGGCCTGCAGATGGTACTTTGGCGGTTGGATGAGCTAATTCCTGGAAGAGACCAGCAGAAGGCATCGCAGGGGTGCATCCACTTGCCTACATACTTAAACACTGTAATCAAGTCATCTCTCAATCCTCTTTTTGATAAACTAAAAAGATTGAGCTGTTTAAATCTCTCACTTCAAGGCATTTTCTCAATCCCTCAAATCATTTGTGGCTCTCTGTTACACCCTTCCCAATTTTTCAACATCTTTTTAAAACATGGACACAAAACCTGTAGGCTGTATCCCAGTATCAATCTCATCAATGCTGCTAACAGGTAAAATTACCTTTCTACTCCCACTCATTTCTTTCCTGTTCATACATCCTGTGATAACAAATAGCTTTTTGTCAGATGTCACACTGGGAGCTCATGTTGAGCTGCTGGTCTACTGTGACTCCTAAATCCTTTCTGGAGTCACTTCTTTCCAGAATACAGAAAATATATTTACAAACAATATATAAGGAACCAGGGGATAGGTTACTATAGGACCAATGAAAACTGAAATAGGAAGACCTTGACTGAAGATGTGAGAGGTACTAAAGTGAAGAATAAATTTACATTAAAAGACTGAAAAATTATCCAACCAAATAAACCCAGTTGAAAAAACAGTGGCTGGGAACAACGCTGACAATATAACCACTAGTATTGTTCTCACAAAACTAGTAAATCAATGGGCAAAGATGGTTTGCATCTCAGAAAATTCGGAGAACACTATGACCACCTGGCAACCCTGTAAAGGCTCATATGTTCAATTTGCCCTTAGTATCAGGAACAGTACTAGATAAACAGAAAGTAGTACTCGTGTCACAGCATTTTTTTAAAGAAAAAAATGGTGTAAACTAGATAACTGTATGCCAGCAAATCTAATATCAGTCCCAAGTACATTTCTGGACTCAGTTATCCATCTAATTTAATGGAATAAAGATGGTTTTAACAAAAATAGGTTATGCCTGACAACTTAATCTCTTTTTCTGAAGAAGTCAGTGAAACTATTAAGAAGAAAAATGCTTGCAGTGTTGTCTATCGACTACTTAGTAAAACTTTAAACAAAGAACCACAAAAATGTTTGATTCTACACTGGCCAACTTAAGCAAGGAATGCAGATATGCAAATTGGATAGCAAATTAGCTTAATGGGAGGAAGCCAAAATCATTATAAATGACAATGGGTTCCAGTGATGAGAAGTCACTAATGGGATAAATGACCTAATCCACAACTGACTTGTGGAGTGGCAACATCTATTAATGACACCAAAACTGGAAATATTGGTAATACCTCAAGTGACATGAACCATATTTTAAAAGTTTGAAGTACATTAGGGAGTGGTCTATGAAATAGTTCATCCATTTCAACATGAATGAATGTGAAGTGTTGCATATTGGATCTAACACTTGTGATATAGCACAGCCAGAGGACAGCAGGAGAGTGATAGATGGGAGATATGTAAGCCCCAGCATGATGAGAGCCTTATTCCCTGTAGAGGGAAGAGAGGCTGCTACAGATTCATTAGGGCACCTGAAACCAATTAAGCCAATTAGAGCAACTGAAGCTAATCACCTGATTAAAAACCCTGCTTCAATCAGACAGTTGGAGGAGTTGAAGCAGAGAGCAGTTTGGAGAAGTGCAGTGGTAGGCCAGAAGACCAAGACCAAGACCAAGACCAAGACCCTAGGTAAAGGGAAACCTGGCTTGTGCAGAGCAGAGGAACTCTACAGACACAAGGGGTTGGGACTAGTGGGACAGTTGATACCCAAGTTCAAGGGTGAGAAATGGTGCCCTGAACCCCTACAAGAGGAGAAAGCGTGGGACCCATCATAATAGTGCCGGCAATTTGCCACACCCTTGAAAAACAACAAGTATGTTGCTAAATAAAGAGCTAGAATGTGCTGACAATGGTTGAAATGAGGAAGATTACAAAGAATACATTGTTCAACTACAGCAAAACTGGAGAAGATAGGACCTTACATTGTATGAGAAACAAATTTTCTTGATTTATCTAAATGTCACTGAATATTTATGTGTATGTGCATGTGTGTGTGTAAGAGTATTCCCCAAAATATTACACATCACAACTTTAGGTTTATGTGTTGTTTTTATTAATTATCCATCATACACTAACAGAGATACTATGGGATAAATTTTAATTATTGGCTAATTTGCAAGGCTTTACACTCAACTTCATGGCATTTGTCTGTTTGGATGTTACACAACAACTTTTGAGCTGGGAAATAACTTTTGTCTGGGAAATAGATGCAGAAAAATCAGGAACTCTACTATTTTCCTCACCGAATGAAAGAATTTTCACTCTTACCAATAAGATTGATTGCCTATGCAATGTAACTGAAAGAGAAGTATGGGACTCTCACAGTATGGCATAAGATGTTTGGGAGTTTGAAGAGAGCATGCATGTTTAGCATCTGCAGACCTTAGCTTGGACCAGCTTCTCTTTGAGATTTGCTGCAAACACTTATGTAAGGTCTCAGAATGGGTGATATGTTCCACATGCATTTCTCCTGCAGTAAAGTTAATCATGATTATGCCGATTAAAATATTTTATCTCCCTTTAACATGATTTGCATTAGCAGCCAAAGCTCGGGCTCCTTACCCCTTCCTAGGGCTTGCTGCATGGCACACAAATGAGCTTTGGTCAATTTAGTTCTAACAAAGAGAGCTAATTCTTTTGCCTTTTGTTCCATTTCTTTTGTGAGATGCACCTCTTCCAGCTCTTTCTGTTCAGCATTTATTGTTGTTTGTAAGCATTCACGTGTCCTTTCAAGTGATTTTTCTTTCCTCTTTTTTTTTTTTTGAGCAGCAGTAAATACCAGCTCTGTCTGTTTTGCGCTTCTCTCCTACTGCTTTTAGGTTACCTTTGAATGTTGTGAGATTTGTTATTTCCTGCAGGCATGCAACGTTGCCACAGGTGCTTTTCTGGCTGGCTCTATGCTCATGGAATTTCATCCCATTTCTTTTTCATGTTCTCTAAGACTTCTTTAACAGCTGTTTCCTTCTCTTGCAATGTATCTGGTGAAGTTTCAATTTTAGCTCATCAGCCATGTTTACCATCTACCGCCTTCTCCTGCCGCATTTAAGTTAATGTCACTTTATTTCAGTGTGCTGTTTTAACTCTAATTCCTTGCAGGATCATCTTCGAGGTTCTGCTCTACACCTTTGTCAAGGATTAGATTTTAGCATCCTACAAAAGCAGAAAACTTAGCTTATACACTGTAGGTTTTTATTTCCAATTTCCAACTCTACAAAGGACAGCTCAAAGGGGAAATTATGAATGTACATTGCTTTCCTTCCTTTCCCTTTGGGTCTCCTATTTGTCAAGTTGGAGAAAGTTAAAACTAATGGGAAACATGAACCTTCTTTGTGATTATGACTATTCAACATTCCTTAAGATTTCCTGCCTGTTGAGATAAACTTCAAGTGTTGTGTTTAACTGTTATATGTTTGAGAACCAAGAAAAATTGTATGGCCTGTGTACATCCATTTGCAGCCCAGTACAAGGTAGGGGGAATGGGATCAAAATGCTCAGTCAGGCTTCCTGTCCCCCAGTGGCCACATGACAGCCTCCATTCTCCAAATATTGCAGAAGCCCAACTGCTTGAGGAGGTTCTGAAGGTTTTGAGGGTGGGGGTCTTTGGAATGGGAAAGAGGCAAGAAGTTCGGGAGCAGGTGCACTCTATGGTGTACTTCCTGGTCTACCTAGTTGATTTCCAGGTAGAATTCCACTGAGAAGTTAGTGCTGCTAATTGTTCTATTAACTCCCTTTCTAAGGCAAGGGAGAGTGGGTGCACAGCCACAGAGAGGGAGCTATAGAGGCTTAGAGCAACACAGAATGGCAAACCATCTGATTTTTCTCACAAAGCCTTAGCCTTTGTGTGGATTGAAGGCCATACCACTGGTCACATCCACAAACTGCTCCCCCGGAAAGGAGACTTCATCAGTAACTCCCTGGAGTAAACATAACTGAGTTTTCTCAGCATCTTTCATCTTCCATGAGTTCTTCTACCACAGAGGAGCATTAATCCCTATATGAACATTTTTACTTTTTTCATTCTTTGGGGTCTGGTCTACACTACGTCTTTATACCAAATTTAGCAGCGTTAAACTGATTTAACCCTGCACCCGTCCACACAACAAAGCCCTTTATATCGACATAAAGGGCTCTTAAAACTGATTTCTGTACTCCTCCCCGACAAGGGGAGTAGCGCTGAAATTGGTATTGCCATGTCGGATTAGGGTTAGCGTGGCCGCAATTCAACAGTATTGGCCTCCGGGTGGTATCCCACAGTGCACCATTGTGACCGCTCTGGAAAGCCATCTGAACTCGGCTGCACTGGCCAGGTAGACAGGAAAAGCCCCATGAACTTTTGAATTTCATTTCCTGTTTGGCCAGCGTGGAGAGCTCACCAGTACAGGTGACCACGCAGAGCTCATCAGCACAGGTAACAATGCAGTCTCCTGAGAATTGAAAAAGAGCTTCAGCATGGACTGCACAGGAGGTACTGGATCTGATCGCTGTATGGGGAGAGGATTCTGTGCTAACAGAACTCTGTTCCAAAAGACGAAATGAAAAAACATTTGAAAAAATTTCCAAGGCCATGATGCAGAGAGGAACTCAGTACACCAGGAACTCAGTACAGTGCCGTGTGAAAGTTAAGGAGCTCAGACAAGCCTACCAGAAAACCAAAGAAGCAAATGGAAGGTCTGAGGCAGGGCCGAAAACATGCCGCTTCTACTCTAGCAGCAATCTTCCATGATATCAGCCACGCGGTGGGAGGAGGGGTAAAGCGATCATCCCAGAGAAATGGGTGGGGGCGGTTCTGGTGCTGCATGTTAACAGGAAAGAAGCAGCACTCAACGGGGTTTGCTTGCTGTTTGGGAAAGGAGGGTGCTGGATATATGAAGGCTGCAGAAGCCAAAAGACAATAGCTTACTATTGCAGCATGCAAGCCGAATTCTGATGCCCGGACCTGCGTCTGTGATCTCTAACACCAAAGCCGCAGGCACTCAATATTAAGATGCAAAATGCGACCTTGTAGTGAGATCACATGTGCTATGTAAGGTGAATAGAATGGTTCACCATGAAAGAGTATAAGCATTGTTCTGTAAAATGTGTCTTTTTAAATACTTCGCTCCCTTTTTTCCCCTCTCTCCTGCAGCTGCAAATTTTTCAAGTCTCCCTCCGCCATCCCGAAGGCTATCTCAGATAAGGCAGCGGGAAAAAGACGAGAGACTAAATGTTCTCAGAAATCATGGAAGTGATCCGCAATGAAAGAGCTCATCTGAATGAGTGGAAAGACATGGTATCAAAGTACAGGAAAGATGCTAGTGACCGAGGTGAGAGGAGGGATGCTCGAGGTGAGAGGTGACGGCAGGAAGATCTGAGGTGTCGGGATGCACCTCTGGGGCTGCTGCGTGATCAAACGGACATGCTCCAGAGTCTGGTGGAGCTTCAGGAATGGCAGCAGGATCACAGAGTGCTGCTGCAGCCCCTGTATAACCGCCCTCACCATGTTTCTTAGCCTCCTCACCCACCAGAAGACTAAGAACGCGTGGGGGGAGGCTCCGTGCACCTGCCCATTCCACCCCAGTGGACAGCCCAGCCAAAAGGCTGTCATTATTTTGAAATTTTTTTAGTGGCCTTTTCCTTCCCTATTATCCTCCTCCCAAACCCCCCAGGGCTACCTTGTCAGTTCTTGCCCTCTTTTTATAATTAATTAATAAAGAATACATGATTTTTAAATGAGTGATTTTATTTCCTTAGGAAGCAAGCAGTAATCGAAGGGGGAGGGTGGATGGCTTACAGGGAATGAGTCAATCAAGGGGGAGGGGGTTTCATCAAGGAGAAACAAACAACAGTCACACCGTACCCTGGCCCATGATGAAACTGGTTTTCAAAGCTTCTCTGATGCGCACCGCTTCCTGGTGTGCTCTTCTAATCATCCTGGTGTCTGGTTGCGCATAATCAGCAGCCAGGTGATTTGCCTCAGCCTGCCATAAATGTCTCCCCCTTACTCTCACAGAAATTGTGGAGCACGTAGCAAGCAGCAATAATAATGGGGACATTGGTTTGGCTGAGGTCTGAGCGAGTCAGTAATGTGCGCCAGCGCGCCTTTAAATGGCCAAATGCACATTCTACCACCATTCTGCACTTGCTCAGTCTGTAGCTGAACAACTCCTGACTACTGTCCAGGCTGCCTGTGTATGGCTTCATGAGCCATGGCATCAACGGGTAGGCTGGGTCACCCAGGATAACGACAGGCATTTCAACATCCCCAACTGTTAATTTCTGGTCTGGAAATTAATTCCCTTGCTGCAGCCATTTAAACAGAGTAGTGTTCCTGAAGACGCGAGCGTCATGAACCCTTCCTGCCCATCCCACGTGGATGTTGGTGAAACGTCCCTTGTGATCCACCAGTGCTTGCAGCACCATGGAAAAGTACCCCTTTTGGTTTATGTACTGGGTGGCCTGGTGCTCTGGTGCCAAGATAGGGATATGGGTTCCATCCATCACCCCACCACAGTTAGTGAATCCCATTGCAGCAAAGCCATCCACTATGACCTGCACATTTCCCAGAGTCACAACCTTTCGTAGCAGCAGCTTAATGATTGCTTTGGCTACTTGCATCACAGCAGTCCCCACAGTAGATTTGCCCACTCCAAATTGATTCCCGACTGACCGGTAGCTGTCTGGTGTTGCAAGCTTCCAGAGGGCTATCGCCACTCTCTTCTCAACTGTGAGAGCTGCTCTCATCTTGGTATTATGGCGTTTCAGGGCAGGGGAAAGCCAGTCACAAAGTTCCATGAAAGTGTTCTTACGCATGCGAAAGTTTCGTAGCCACTGGGACTCGTCCCACACCTGCAACACTATGCGGTCCCACCAGTCTGTGCTTGTTTCCTGGGCCCAAAATCGATGTTCAATGACTAGAATCTGGCCCATTACCAGCATGATCTCCAAAGCGCTGGGGCCCCTGGTTTGAGAGAATTCTGTGTCCATGTCCTCATCACTCTCATCGCCGCGCTGCCGTAGCCGCCTCCTCCTCAAATGGTTTTGCAGATCCTGGTTCAGCATTAACTGCATGAGAATGCGCAAGGTGTTTACAACTTCTATGTTTGCTGTCTTGAGCTGAGCAGGGTCCATGCTTGCCGTGCTATGGCGTCTGCACAGTTCACCCAGGGAAAAAGGCGCAAAACGGTTGTCTGCTACTTGCATGGAGGGAGGGGTGAGGCTGTATCCAGAACCACTCGTAACAATGTTTTTTGTCTCATCAGGCACTGGGATCTCAACCCAGAATGCCAATGAGCAGGGGAGACTGCGGGAACTATGGGATAGCTATGGGATAGCTACCCACAGTGCAACGCTCCGGAAATTGACACTAGCCTCGGTACATGTATGCACACCGCCGAATTAATGTGCTTAGTGTGGCAGCGTGCACTCGACTTTATACAATCTGTTTTAAAAAAACGGTTTCTGTAAAATCGGAATAATCCTGTAGTGTAGACATACCCTGTATGACACTTCTTTTAACTGTCTTTCTGGTGCGGAAACATCTTTCTTCACCATCGTAATCACTGGTATTAACATAATGTGGACAATAAGGAAGCAAGGAATCTACTGATCTTTTATAGGGCACTCCTGTCCATTCTTCTTATCTAATGGAGATTGTTAGTGATTTGGAGGCTATCTAGCTGTAAAGCACTATGCACTCCAATTGTACTCTATCAATAATAAATAGTATTAAGAATTAAAATATATAAAAATTATGTTGTTTCTCTGTAACAAAAATCTGCACATTCTCCTTATTTAAATATCATGACAAATGGCCCGCCAAGCACACTGAAGTTATCAATAAAAGCAAAACCAAGAAACGGCAAAAGCAAAAATACAAACAGTACCCTGACTAATATATCAGTCTAGGTTTCCTAGCACATCCCCCAACTTCAAATTGTCCAGTATACACATTGTCCTACATGTATGTCTGTCAGAGTGCAACCTTTTTAGGGTAAAGAATGGATAGATATATAGGTTTATCTCAGTCACTTAACTAAATAGATATTATTTGTAATTAGCATTACATCATTTATGAGTTACTAGTTTTTCCTGTTCAACAAAAAGAAGAAAAGTGAAATGATTCTCAGTTTAGTAATACATTTAGAAATGAAAGACAAGTGTATCTTTTATTTAATCAAATCCTATACAAAGAGCAGAAACGGGCTATGATTTCATCCAGCTTTATATGGTACCAGATAGGAAACACAAATTTCCCTCAAGAAATGATGCAAAACATGCAGCAGTCAATGAAGCAGGAGTTATGGTCAAAACAACTCAACCATGTTTTTAAAGTTAAGTACATGCTTATGTGCTTTGCTGCACTGAGGCTAATCATTTAAAATTTGCAAATTCTTTCCTGCTAAATTACTATTAATCTAAAAAATGAACATATAAAATGGCATTGTGTTTTCAATACTTATTCACCCATATATTATTTTTAATCTCTATCAATGGTTTCTTAATGTATTATATTGCATATATTGTTAAGACAGTGGTTTCTTCAATTTTGCTGAATGGATAGTAGTCAAAACCAAATATGTTCTCTTTTCATAACTTCTTAGCTCAGCTGCATACTACCTTCCTTTGACTCTCTGAGAATATACAATATTTGTAAAATAATTTTGGAAAAACATAGTACTATTGGAAATATCTTCTGTTTGAGAATTCATGAATAGAAAAAAAGCATATATCCGATGAAGAATTGTTCACTACAAATAATTCACCCAGCACTAGTCAGTTCTTTAGTCTGAGCATACATTACATGCACCATGCAATACAGTTGCAGTTTCTCATATTCCTGCTGGCTATAGTTATCCATATGAGGCAGTCACTACCTGTTCATGTAAAAGTGGGGAAGGTGTGTCAGTTATGGCAGACATGGTCTTTCACCTCTGTCACTAGTTCAAATCCAGCTCAACTAACTAGTGACAAGAATTCATCTGACAGACCACTGAAAAACTACAAGAAATGAATTGATGGTCTCAGCCCAGTTGCACAAAAATGATCATCCAAATCTGCACTACTTGGTCTCAGAAGAGAAGCCTGCAGGTCACTATTGGGCAACATTGGTGTGGTAGCACCAAGAAGCTTGTACTATTCCTGTCTTTACTGCAAATATTCTAGCAATAAATAGAAGACTTTGGCTCTAAGGAAGTCAGTTTGGCACTTCCACAAGCCCTAAATTAATTCAAACCATTAAAATACAAAGAAGTGGTGATGGTGGAGACTTCACTCAAGATTTCATTATAGTAGGCCCACAAAATATTTTAGCTCCCAAATGACACAAACTTTTCACAAATTTGACCTCAGTTAATTTGTTTGATGGTAAAGTATATTACATCTTCTTGTAATCTTTATGCATTAGCATTTGGCTGGACTATTTTAAATATATGGCCAGATACTCTGCACCAATATTCACTATGGCTCCCTGACTCTCAAGTGGCCCTTGACCTAATGCAAGGTCTGGGCTACACTTAAGTTGACCTAACTATGCTGCTCAGGGGTGTGAAAAATTCACACACCCCTGAGAGACATAGTTAAGCCCCATTGTAGACACTGCTAGGCTGACAGAAGATTTCTTCTGTTGACCTAGCTACTGCCTCTCAGACAGGTGGTTTAACTAGAACAATAGAAAAGCCCCTTTTGTCACTGTAGCAAGTGTTTACACTACAGCAGCAGATCTGCAGCTGTGCTGTTGTAGTACCTGTATTATAGACAAGCCCTTAGTTAGAGAAGTCTAGCAGCTGCTCTAACTTACAACAGCTGGCTATGATACCCTCAAGGGACCAAACTCAAGCTATGAACTGGTGGAATTCCATCCTGCCCTCTCCATGCCTCTTTCTTTCCCCAGCACACCCCTACATTGGAGCAAGGGGGACAAATGATAAAGGCACTGGCTCTGCCCGCTTTATGCCAGCTGAAACATTCCCCAGCCTAAGGAAGGTCTGAGCTGGCCAGCTGCTGCCAGATTCCTGCCACTCAACTGGTCCAAAGGCACCATAACAGGGTTGAAAATCTGAACCATTGCATTTGACATGTAACAGCGATCTAGTCCAGCAGCACTTTACATTACCAAAAATAAAAGTCTCAGATCTGAAAAATAATATGTAGTCATTGCCACACACTGATGACATTAAAAATATGTTCATGGGATGTTACTGGAAGTCTGGCCTTAGCCCACCATCCTACTTAGTGTTTCTGATCATTTGCAGGCACAGTCCGTGTCATTTTAACTACCTAACTCAAATCATCATGACTCCCTGCATGAGTAAGGTGAGCCAGATTTGGTCCCCAAGAAATGGGCTACACTAGCAGGGGCGGGGGGGGGGGGGGTTCGAACTAAGATACATAACTTCAGCTACACTATTCGTGTAGCTGAAGTCAAAGTATCTTAGTTCGACTTACCTGGCCGTCCTCACGGTGGCAAGTCGACTGCCACAGCTGCCTTGTCGACTCCACTTACTCTTCCTGCCGAGGTGGAGTATGGGTGTCGGTTTGAGAAGCAGTATAAAAAGATGAAGAACTTTGTCAGGAAACTGGAAGATGGCTGGAACTTTCTAAAGAGATGGTACTGAAGGCACAGCTCAAAAAACAATTCTCGATTTTCATGCAATAGAAAATAATGCAAAGAGGGAAAAGACTGATATAGATGCACAGAGGACTTCTTAAGGACCTGCAAATGCAAAGAGAATCACACAAAACAGGAGAAATTACAGGAAATGAGAAAGTTCTTTGTAATACATACACACAAGGGCAAAGTTGGAAGACAAAGGCACAAAATGAAGGACTGTTAGCCAAGGATGTTTTATTCACTAGTTAAGAAGCAAGAGAATGACAAAGGAATGTGTAAGCCTGTTACTTCTCACAGAGAGAGTGAGAGAGCAAATAACGGGCAAAAGAAGGAAGCTGACAAATGGCTATTTTGCTTCTCCTTTCACTGAAAAGGAAAATAACAATGGGTCACAATACAATAATAATTAATGAGGTAAGGGCAAGGTCAACAGGCAGAATCAGGAAAGAGCAGACTAAAGAATACAGCCCCAATATCTTGAATGTATTCAGATAAACAAAGCTGAGTGAAATTCACCTTAGATTACTAAAAACTAGGTGAAATGTTGCTATAATTTACGTCATAAGTGTAGCGATGCAGAGGTGTTGTAGCCATTTTGGTCCCAGGATACAAGCAAAACAACGTGGGCGAGGTAATATATTTTACTGGACCAACTTTTCTGTGTTGCTTGAAAGCTTGTCTCTGGCCTGGTCTACGCTACAGGGTTAGGCTGACGCAAGGCACCTTACGATGACCCAGCTGTGGATATGTCTTCACTTAAATTTGGCTCCCACGATCATAAGTTCCCTGTTACACTGACTTAATAGCATCACCTTCCTGAGTGGTGTAAAGTCACGGTCAACATAGCTAGGTCAATGCAAAGAGTGTAGATACTGTGCTACTTATATTGACCATTACGGACCTCCAGCAGTTGTCCCACAATGCCCCACTCTGATCACTTAGGTTGCTGTCATGAGCTTCGCTGCCCAGGTGGACAGGAAGCCTCCACTCCCCTTTAAAGCCCAACAAATTTTTGAAATTCCTTTTCCTGGTTGTCCAGCTGGCAAGCACAAATCAGCTTTCCACTGGTGAGTGTAACTGCCCAGTTGACCATGCCATCTGGATGCACTCCTGCCTGAAGTAAATAGGAGACATTGGATCTCCTGTGCCTGTGGGGAGAAGAGACTGTGCAGGCACAGCTCTGATCCAACTATAGAAATGTGGACATCTATGAGCAGGCTGCTTGGGGGATGCAGGAGAAGGGCTATGATGGGGTGGGCAAACTTTTTGGCCCAAGGGCCACATCTGGGTATAGAAATTGTATGGTGGGCCATGAATGCTCATGAAATTGGGGTTAGGATGCAGGAGGGGGTGAGGGCTCTGGCTGGGAGTGCAGGGTCCAGGGTGGGGCCAGAAATGAAAAGTTCAGGGTGCAGGAGGGGACTCCAGGCTGAGGCAGGAGAGGATGCAGCGGGGGGTCAGGGCTTGGGGGTGCAAGCTCTGGGGTAGGGCTGGAGATGAGGGGTTTGGGGTATAGGAGGGTGCTACAGGCTGGGGCAGGGGATTGGGGCACGGGGGGGTTGAGGGGTCCAGCTGGGGGTGTGGGGTCTAGGGTGGGGTCAGAAACGAGAAGTTCAGGGTGTGGGAGGGTCTTTGGGGCTGGGGCAGGAGAGGGTGCAGGGGGGTCAGGGCTCCAGCTGGGGGTGCAGGCTCTGAGGTGGGGCTGAGGATTAGGGGTTTGGGATACAGGAGGGGACTCAGTGCTGGTACCGAGGGGCTGGGCACGGGGTGGGGGGGTGGCTCAGGGTGCAGGCACCAGACAACACTTATCTCAAGCAGTTTCTGGAAGCAGCAGCATGTCCCCCTTCCAGCTCCTATGCTATGGGGGTGGCACTTGGCTCGGGGCAGTGTGCGGAGCCATCTGGCTGTCCCTATGCAAAGGAGCTGGATGGAGAAGACATGCTGCTGCTTCTGGGAGCCGCGTGGAGCGGCCCCCAACCCTGTTTCCTGGCTGGAGCACCGGAGCAGGGCAAACCCCAAACCCTGCTCCCCAGCTGGAGCTTTAGGACCTGATTAAAATGGCTGGGGGGCCAAATGCAGCCCGCAGGCCATAGTTTTCCTACCCCTGGACTATGACATGGACCAGCAGCAGTGCCACGTGAAAGCCATGGAGCTGCAGCAAGCATACCAGAAGGCCAAGGAGGCCAACAGTCAAACCAATGCCAAGTTTTTACAAATTGCTGCATGCCATCCTTGGCGGAGACCCCCCCTTCCCACTAGCACCATAGCTACTTCTGAGGAACCCAACTCACAGGCCCCTGCTGTGAATAGCGAAGAGGAGGAGGTGGAAGAGGGAGAGGAAATGGAGTATGGGGGACTGGTGACTGGGGGATCCAGCTGTGCAGTGAGCCAGGATCTGTTTTTGACTCCATGGCAGTCCAGCCCATCCCGTCAGCTGAGCACAGGCTAGGGAAGGAAACTCTGGTAACACAGAGCAATTCATTTACATGCACTGCACATTTACGTGCCCCAGAAATCCTCCATAGAGATCTCAGTGAAACTTTCATGGAAGTACTCTGCAATCCTCTGCCCAGGGTTTCTGTGGAGGGCTGCCTTATTTCTTCAGCCATAAGAGGACACTTTCCAATGCCATTCAATGATTACTTCAGCAGTCACCATTGCAGTACACCGGCTAGCAGCATACAGGCCAGGATGTCATTGTGTTGCCAGTAGCAGCTGTGCTCCCTTGGCCTTTGTCAGGAGTGAGGTGTCAGCTAAAATCACCACCACTTGTGGAGAATAGTGCCACTATTCAGTTCCATTGCTCTATACATTTAGAATCACGCACAACAAATTTAGTCTCCAAGGAATCATCATGTCCCCATGGCTCCTCTTCTGTCTCTGCAAGTACTGCAGGATTGTGTCTCTGTGCTTGCAATGCTCATGACGATAGGACACAGCTATCCAGGCTCCATGCACAGTGTCATGGTACAATTCCCCACTCTGAACCTTAGCGTCCAAAAGATGAGGTACCAGCATGAATTCCTCTAAACTCAATCACCAGCTTAGAACCTGTAGCGCTGCCACCAACCAGGAATTCCAGTGCCTGGTACACTCTGGTCCCCCCAAAACTTTGCCCGGGGACCCCCAAGACCCAGCCCCCCTGGATCTTAACACAAGGAAATTAAACCCTTTCCTTCACCGTTGCCTCTCCCAGCCTTCCCCTCCCTGGGTTATCCTGGAAGATCACTGTGATTCAAACTCCTTGAATTTTAAACAGAGAGGAGAATGCACCTTTCCCCCTCCTTCTCTCTCTCCCTCCCAGATTCTCCCTGAGAGAGAAAGTAATCCTAACACAGAGAGAAATTAACCTCTCTCTCCCCCTTCCCTCCTTTCTCCCCACCAATTCCCTGGTGGATCCAGACCCAGGCTCCTGGGGTCTCACCAGAATAAAAAAACAATCAGGTTCTTAAACAAGAAAAGCTTTTAATTAAAGAAGGAAAAACAGTAAAAATTATCTTCATAAATTTAAAATGGAATAGGTACAGGGTCTTTCAGCTATAGACACTGGGAATGCCCTCCCAGCCTAAATATACAAGTACAAATTAAAATCTTTTCAGCAAAATACCAATTTGAACTCCTTCCAGCCAAATGCACAATTAAAACTCCTTCCAGCCAAATGCACATTTGCAAATAAAGAAAACAAACATAAGCCTAACTCACTTTATCTATCTAGTACTCACTATTTGGAATCTATAAGAGCCTGTATCAAGGAGATTGGAGAGAAACTTGGTTGCACATCTGATCCCTCTGAGCCCCCAGAGTGAACAACAACCAAAAACTAACAGCACACACAGAAACTTCCCTCCCTCAAGATTTGAAAGTATCCTGTCCTCTGATTGGTCCTCTGGTCAGGTGACAGCCAGGCTTACTGAACTTGTTAACCCTTTACAGTCAGAGAAATAAAGTACTTCTGTGCTATTAACTTTTCTTATCTGTTTATGACACACAGGTTCGTGGGATTTTGAAAAAAATGGTGTGAAAATATGGGGTGCATATGAAATTATGAGATGGAGAACACTGCATTATGGGAAGTTGACCCCATGCTCCCAATCACTCCTGTGCGACTCATTCCAGCCCCATAAGGCATTGCAAAAAGCTTCCCAAAAGACCTTGCGCTGGATGGTGGACAGATGCACAGTGTGATACCTACCCATGATGCTCTGCACTCCGCATCAGTACAAGCACTACTAATGAGGACATGTGCCATCGACACAAGAAGCCAAGAGTAACCACACAAGCGATGTAATATCTGCGACAGCTGTATGCCAATATTACTTAGAGCTATATACATTTGTAGTGGAGACATAGCCCCTTTCACCAACAGAAGTTGGTCCAATAAGAGACACCCACCTTATCGTTCTGATAAGTGCCGCTAGATATTTAAACAACTAGGAAAACGAAGGGCTAGATTCTGCCTCAACTTACATCCCATGCTACAAATTGAAGCCTCTGGGTTAGGCAAGATGTAAATCTGACTCAATATCCCTGTTACCATACTCTTAGCATCAAATCTAAGCAATGCAAGAAGCTAAGGCTCAAGGACGCCAGCAGGACCAAACAAAAGCAGTGTAAATCTCAGCAACAAAGGGTTACATGAAAGATGTGAGCTTTACAGAGGGATTTGCAGAGGTGGTGAAGACAGCATGCCGCACAGAAAGACGGCAGCTCTTCCAAGTTTAGGATTTGGCACCCCATCCCACTGATTTTCTTCACTGTGTCGTGTTCCAGCACTGCGTGGTGCTGTAATACCCTGCTCCAGGAAAAGGACATTCTTTTAAAATTACTGCAGCACCTGGTGTGATGGGTTTTCCATTAACTGGTTTGTTTTTAACTTTCTCCCTCCAGGACAGGGCAGAACAAAAAGTAATCTGCAGCAAGGAACATCTAGGTTAAATATTAGGGGAGAGTTAACAATAAGAAGATTTTGGCAACAAAAGAAGCTGCTAGAGAGATGTTCAACAGTAATTACTCATCTATTACGGATGGTTTTAAGTTTTTGTAAAAAGTTAAACTTAGATTTTAACAGTATTATAAATACATTTGCACAACCTATCAAAATCCCCTTTGAAATTGTGTTCAACTGCAACAGATGACTTCTGTTCAGTAGAATGCTGACCTCCACACACACAGCATAATGGCCAAAGTGTAAGCAGAAGTTTCATTTTAATTGAGAAGTAAAATTATTTAAAATTATAATGCATCTTGCAGAATAAATTGCTGTAGTATTATCTAATTATTGAATTGGACTGGCGCTAGTTAAAATTTCCGACTTACCTCAGGGTTGCATAATATATTGTAGGGTCCAATCCTCATCTCTTATGTATGTGATTCTCAATTAAGATAAAGGGAGTTTCACAGACACAAGAACTGAAGGATGGAGGCAATACATAAAAGGAACCACAAAAAGAGACCAAGAGAATTTCTGGTGAGCAGAGCTTTTCCTATAAAATTTAAATAAATTCCATAAAGGTTGGTAGACCAAAGCTTGACCTGGCATTTTTAATGTGATAATTTTTCAGGTCCATATGATTTTTACATGTGTCATATTGTTTCCACATTTGCTGCTTTCACACTTTTCTTCATTTTAAATAAAATTACAATCTAATGCAGGCATCCTAAGGGTTGGAGGAGGTCAATTTTGACATGGAACAACATTTCAGGTTTTAATTTTTCTCCTTTACATCTTGGATTATACAGTTTCTAGATGTACAGGTAGAATACGAATAGAGCAGGAAATGGCAACAGGTAAAATGTTATGGTTACCTTTCAAGTGAGGTCAACAAATTTCCCCTTTAAATCTCTGAGAATTATATACTGCACATATATAATACAATGTTGTTTAGTGTAGCATTTTTCATCCTAATTGTATCTTAAACTGTTTTGTGGAGTTACTATAAGTAATAAAATTAATTAATACATTAAAAAAAAACCCTATATGCCCCAGTCTTCTCCACACAAGAATAAATATGTAGGGAAACTCTTAAAGGGTCAAACTATGAAGGCTGACAAAGCTTGCCCACCCCTTGTGGGATCCTCCTGAGACAAAGGGCATCCATGTGAGATTCCTTGCCTCCATATTTTGACCCACTTACCAGCTCCCACTAACAACTATAGGAGATGTGCTGACAGGGGCTCCCTCACCTCTAGAATCCACTCCAGTGAACCCTTCAACCCACTGAGAGGGAGCAGCCTACCTCACTGCAGTCTCCATTGGCAGTAAAGTGAACTGATTTGAGCTGCACATTGGCTATGGGGATAAAAACTAGCATAGTTTGGCCATCCCCTCTTCTCCTTCCTATCGTGCCCTTTCCAAGGGCCTGGTGCAATGACCCCTGAAGTAAAAGGGAGCCTTTCTATTGATTTCAATGAGCATTGGATCACATTCCAAATCTGTGGAACTAAGACTGTAAAGAACTCCCCTAGAGGGGATCTGTATGGGGTTTGCAGAGCACAGAGCTACTGGAAGGCTGTTTCAGATAGCAGGATCTGCAGAGAAGAAATCTCTTGCACAAATGGATTGTCAATAGTGAGTGCAAAGGATCATTTTAAAAATCGTATACTGTAACCCTGACAGTGTCATTTTAAATAAGAACATAGCAAGAATTCCCCTTTCTAACCATAAATATTTGTATATACAATAGCTGCACAAGCAACCACATATATTCTTAGTATCATGAAGAAGACTAGCATGAAAACAATGAGTAAGGAGGAGTCACAGGACTAAATGGCATATCTGAAAGATGTGGTCAGCATCCAGTAGAACGATTTTTTTTCTCACAAATCACCCACCAGCATCCTGACATACAAATACCACTTTTATTTGTATCTCTGCCAATTGTAATAAATATATATCAGTTTAGTGATGGCTTCTATCCTTAACTGGCACCAGCATTGATCTCAGAATGTTTCTGCTCTTCAGAGATGAAAGAGGAGTGAAATGTGTGATGTGCCGAAGAGAAATAACAGAATGCAGGATATATGTTAACACAAGTCTCTTAGCACTAAAATACAGTCATGATACGTGACACCATATGCAGAGGTCAGATACCCATAGTGAAATGCATCATTTATGAAGATAAGGGTTGCAGTTAGAACTTTTTCAGTCCTTTATATGTGAATTTATAAAGTGGTTGTTATAATTTTAACTATTACTTCTTATGGGATCTTAAAATTGAACTAGTATATTATTAATATTTTAATAGACTTCTGATTTTTCTGCTCTTCTTCCTTCATTGGGTTGATGACAACAACACATATGTGACATGGACTCTGTGACTATGCATAGTAAGATACAGTGTGTACCCTGAAGAACTTACAATCTAAATAGATCCTCAAAGTGGAACCAAAAGGAAGTATTATGACCCCATTTTACAGATGAGTAACTGATAGACCTGGTTGGGAATTTTCCAACAAAATTGTTTTTTGTCAAAAATTGCTGAAATGGTTGGTTTTGACAAATGTCCCAGTTCAAAAAATGATGCAACATCCCTTTCTGGCATTTTCAAAATGAAAAAGTTTCATTTTCCAGTTTGAAATTGAAATGCTAGTTTATTTACACTAAAAAAGGGTTAATTTTTAAAGGCCGAAATAAAAATGAAACATTTTAAAATTATTGAACCAAAACATTTTGATTGACTCAATGTGAAATTCTTTCAGGTTATCGGTTGGTGAACATTTTTGAGATTTTGCATTTTTGTCAGAATTTGGGATGAGAAAAAAAGTTTGAAATCTGGAAAACTCACTGGATAGGAAATCAGTATAATAGGAAAGGCCAAAAGGAGCCATTCTGATCATCTAGTCTGACCTCCTGTATAGCACAGACCATAGAACTTCCCAAAATAATTCCCAGCCTTAGTGACTAAGGTGCAGAGTATTGAAGTGACTTGCCCAAGGGTACATGGAAGTCTGTGGCAGAGCTGGGAATTAATCCAAGAGCCTCAGAGTCTCAGTCCAGTACCTTTAACTACAAGACCATCCTTCCTCTCCAAAGATCATAAAAAGAGTTTAGAAAATTAAATTACATTAAATTTCGCTCCTTAGGCCTAATCTTCAGTAACACAATAAATCAAAAACCATCATCTGGAACAGTTTACTTACACCTCTTAGAGACAGGCAGCATCTGAGCTGATCCAGCCAGACAGACCACCTATATATTGGTAGGCGGAAATAATCCTGTTTGGCAGAAGTGCACTGAAGAATGAAATATTTCAAGAAAAGAATATCCTGTCCATAAAACCACTGTTTGGTTCACAACAATATAAAAATGCAAAACCTAAATCTAAACAAAAAATTTTCATAAGCGTGAGGCTTGAGAATGAATCAATTTCTTTATGGCCTAGAAGACATCAACAATAAATTGAAACAGACCAGTGGTGATAAGTGTGGGTCTTGGTATTCTCTGAAGATAACTAAATAACAAGGCTTTATAACTGTTAACCATTTAGGAAATTAGTGTAGGGTGTCTGTTTTCCTCACAAAGCACATTTATAGCTCCTATTAAAAATAAGGCCTTACATTGATATAGTGCCTTTTATCCTAAAGTGTTTTACTAACTATATACACATTACAGCTGAATTAAGAATAAAAAAATGTACCTGATATTGACAAATAATTTCAGTCTGAATATATCCTCAACTCTTTCATGTCTGCCTTCCACAAGCATCAACCTCTCAAATTTTACTGAGAAAAATACTCACGAAATGCGAATGTTAAGCTCAAATGTTCTTATATTCACTGGAAGCAAATTCTGAACTGTACAATCACTTGTTATATTTGAAACCTGCAATCTGTACTGTGTTGGCAAGTCATCCACCCAGGGAACAGAAACAATATCACCTGACTTAGGTAATTAACAACAGGAATTTTGAAGATCAAATGTTAAATATTCACAATCAACTGTGTGTGAGATATTAATACAGAAAAAAATGGGAAAATCATCAATTTTGAATGATGAATAAATCTGAGAATTTTGGAATCAGTTTGTGGACATTTTCCAAACAGAAAAAAGGAGAAATCAACACATATATTAATTAATACACATTTTTAGCTCTAGTACTATCTAAGGAATCATTTATCCCATTACTGAAATATAGGCAACTATGGGTTGCAAGGCAAAAGGTAAGCACCCAGTACAACGTGCAGTGATAGGAGCCAGGAGGCAAAGTTATGGCTAAAGACATTAAGGCAAACCTTCAGTCTTATGAAAAGTGCCCTAGGATTTTTAATATCCATGCAAAGTAGACAGGTTCTCTCTTTGTAAACTCGGATCCAAAAACACCCTACACAGTTGTTCCATAGAAATATAATTATCTATAAGAGTAATACATAGCACTTAATGCTTTCAAAGTGCTTTACAAATATTAACTAATTCATCCTTATGGCACCCATGTGAGGTAGCTAAATAAGTGTTATTGTCTCAGTCCTACTCATGGGACACTACAGCAGAAAGGCATAAGCAACTCTTCCCTGGCCAAAGAGGGAGCAGTGTCAGAGCAAGGATTAAAATTCAAGAAATCTTAGTTCTCAAACCACATCTCTCCATCTCTGAATGATCAATGGCTCAGTCAACTGCCAGCATTCAAGCCTGTGGTTTCACTAAGCCTAGCAATTGCAAAGCTGATTCTTAGGACAGATCTTCTACACTGATGGGAAAGTTTTTCCCATCAGCATAGTTAATCCACCTCCATGAGAGGCGTAACCTAGGTCTCCCATCAATAGAGCTCTGTCTACACCAGGGGTTAGGTCACTATAACTGCACTGCTGAGGGGTGTGGATTTTTCACACTCCTGAGCAACATTTGTTTATAATGTAGACCTGACCCTAGACCAGTGGTTCTCAAAGCCGGTCCACCACTTGTTCAGGGAAGCCCCCGGCAGGCCAGGATGGTTTGTTTACCGGCCGCATCCACAGGTTCGGCCGATCATGGTTCCCACTGGCCGCAGTTTGCCGCTCCCGGCCAATGGGGGCTGCAGGAAGGGCGGCCAGCACATCCCTCGGCCCGTGCTGCTTCCCGCCACCCCCATTGTCCTGGGATGGCAAACCGCAGCCAGTGGAAGCCGCGATTGGCTGAACCTGCGGATGTGGCAGGTAAACAAACTGGCCCAGTCTGCCAGGGGCTTTCCCTGCACAAGCGGTTTGAGAATCACTGGTCTAGACCACTGACTTGTCTCGTTTGTGAAAGTGACCCTTGCACATGAGTGTTGCAAAGGAACTGGAAAGCAGTTGGACCTAGCCAGCTGAAAATTTCCCAGACATGGAAGAGCTCTTAGTGCAAGCCAACCTACCTGGCCTCTGAGCCACTCCTGTTATCTTTGGCACAGGGTGGGACACTCTGTTCAGCCAGCATGCTGTCCCTTAAGGCCTGTAGACACTGGTGTAAAACAAGAGCAGCTTCCAAGCTGCTCTAACTCATGCTGGATGTTGGCAGAGTACAGCTCTGCCCTGTGAATCAGAGATCCAGACATCCCACTGCCCAGACAGTACCCTGTCCTGGTACAACAGAATATGGGCATTCAGCTATTACAAGCCACCAAAAGAAAGAGGCTTGTTTGTGGTATGTGTGTTTTTTGTGTGAATAGTTTCCAATGAATGGCATTATTTTATCCCTGTTAAATATACACCATGAAGCTATAGATCAGGTCTTGGCTAGGTTTGGTTTGGTTTTTTTGGAGGACCAACAAAGTGCATAGAAGGTATTGGTTGGGGGACTGTATTGCTTCTCTAGTGTCTCACCACTACTTGGCAGATGCAACAAAAAGCAAAGCCTGTTGAGTGTCATTAGGAGGAAGTGTACTGCAAAGTGTGTCAAAGTTAATACAAAACATTTTTTCTGTACATTAGCAAACATTTTTCTGACAGTTAAAGAAAACTTATCATTTGAATGAGGTATTTTCTGCACCAGTGTTCTATCGGGTTTGTAATTAGAAGTGTTTGTATTTGAATGGAAAAATATGCAAGATGCTCATATGTCCTCGTTAAATTTATTCATGAATGCGAACATTCTAGTACTGCAAACTAGAGGAGATGGTGGCTCCTTGACCAATTAATATTACTGCTAATGTATATCAAAGATAATAATAAGTCACATAAAAATATCTTACATGTTGTACAGTCAGCGAGAGCCACCCAGAAGAGTACATTTAAATAGCCATACAGGAAAATAAATGAAAGACAAAGAATTATAATACATTTGAAAAATACAACTAAATAGTCAACTAATTATGGGTAGAATAAGAACATTCTTGGTTTATTTATATTTTCATATAAATATATTTTAAAACAAATATATATTTAATAATATATACAATTTTAAAAATATAAATAATCCAAGAATACAACATCAACTCCGTTCCACTAGCCTTAATCTACCTACAGTTAGTTGACTATTTACTTGTAAGTATGTATATACTTGTGTTTAATTCACCAAATTAGTGTGGTAATTTTTTTCCTGATTTCTTTAAATGTTTTGTTTCGACATTTTTTAAATAAAACATTTTGATTTGTGATCTGAAATTGCATTTTTATTTTTACTTCAATTTATTTTTTTAAAAGATTAAAAAAAAAAACCTTTGAAAGCTAAACAAAACATTCTGTTCGATCTGAAATATTTTTTAAAATTTTTTCTGGTTTGCTGAAAAATATGATTTTTTGTTTGTCTCAGATAGACACAAAACATTTTCAATGTTTCAGTACAGCCAGAAAACCAAAAAAATAATTATTTGCACAACTTGTATGGTGAGGCCAATCTCGCCCTTCTTACAGTATAAATATTCTCTCTCCTAGTTGATTGTCTTTCATAAGGCAACATTTCAGGAAAAGGTATTTGGACATTCTTGGCAAGATTCTGATCTGATTTACAGTGGTGAATACTAAACTAAATAGACTGGTATGATATTCCCTATATTAATATGTTAATCTCTTTTGGGGCTCAGTTCTGAGGCCAATCAACACAAAAAACTCCATGTAGTTCCGTCCTGGGAGCAGAGGTCAGATTAAGCCCCAGGCTAGTTGTTACTCTTAATGGAGTAATATTTTAAGCTTTGGCCATGCAGATTCACACCTCACCCCACCCACTCTGCATTCAAAAGCCTGAACATTGGACGACAGCACTGAACAAAAATATTTTGCAGTTGCCAAGTGTTTAAACATAAGACCATTTCCAATGATGTATTTTAAAGTGTTTCATAAAACTGAAATATAAAATGTTATTCATTACTGCCTGGAGTAAGATTTCACAGCATGTTGTTATATTCTGAAGTAGTTACCACTTGGTCACTGATATGGATTGGTGAAACATCACTCCAGACTGGATTCACTATGCTTATGTAACTGATCAGTGAGTGGAAACCTGCAAGTCCTCTATTCAGTTTGGTAAACATGGGCTTGTCTGTCACTTCTCATTGTTCCTCTTCAAAGTACTGTTGCCACCTTATCTGGCAACAGCTTTCTTTAAGAGTGCTACTCACATGAAATAATCTTTCACCACTGAGTCCAATATTTCCTTTGCACAAGAAGAGACATTTATCTTGCTGTTAATGGTTAATTAATTTTGAAAATGTATATTACAACACACACACACACACACACAAAAGCCATGCTGGACAATGGAGCGAAATGTCCCTTCTTCAAATTGACTCCTATTTAGTTCTTCCAATGTCATCCAAAACACAGATAACTTTTCTTTCATGAATTGTTCTCCTGAATGATTTATACATGTTGTGTTATCTGAGGCCCTTTCCAGGTCCCCTTGTGGATTCAGCCAGCCATCAGCTGCATAATTGTTAATTTTAACACTATAAAAGGTTCTGATGCTGAACAGATAAAGCGATGGTGGAAGAATTAATTGAAATGTATCTTCCAATCACGCTGGTTCCCTACTTCCAGTTTCACAAAAATTATACATTGGATTTGAGGTTAAAATACATTTACATTTGTGCTACCCAGAAACCTTTAGGACTAGTAGAAAATAGATAAGTTAATTGTTTCTAAAACCCATAAAGGGTTTACCATGACAATAATTCAGAGCAGTCTACTGTTCATCACCTATTGCACAGAGAGCAGCCATATAGAGGATTTTTCCCAAGCTACAGCAGACATAATTGGTCAGGAGATATGTGACAGGAGTCTTTTATAACAGCAGGAGATAGACTGACAGAAAAATAACTCAAGCTCTACCAGTATTTAATCTGGATATTAAACACTCCATGCTTCCTAGAGCTTCTAATATTTTTTTCAAATGTTTTCTCTGTGCATGTATGCGTCCAGGGAAGTATTATGAAGTAATGCCATCAGTTTTTGATTCTTTCATTTACATTTTTATTATAAGTATATAAATGCATACAAAACACACAAAATTGGTCTGAAAGACCATATGGAGGACCATAGCAGGGATAAAGGAGATTAGAGATCATTGAATTTTTATTTAGAATTATACAAGAGATTACCTTATTTAAACTAGCTACCCCAAAATATCCCAAACAAAGAGGGTTGCCACCCATCTGTTTTTTACCTAGTCAGTCTGGTTTTTGGCTTCTGTGTTTGGGCGTCATTTAAGGTTGCCAAGTGCTCAGGTTTCGGGGGCCTGGCAACCCTAAATGGCACCCACACTAAAAGCCCAATTACTGTGGGGCAAGGGAAGGTGCTGGGTCATTAATAAGCACCAGCGCCTGCTCAGCTAGGGCACCTCCTATCTCCAAGCAGGCGCCTTGAGATGATCCAGTGAGTTATGGGGCCAGAGCAGGGGCGGGAGAGGAGCAAGTGAGGGGACCTGGGCCTTGGGGGGAAGAGGTGAAGCAGGGGCAGGGCTTCAGGGGAAAATGTGGAACAGGGCAAGGTCTGGGGGAAGAGGCAGGACAGGATTAGGCCTTGGGGAGAAGAGTCAGGGCAGGGGGCAGAGTCTCAGGAGTCCAGTTACCGGGAATTAGAAAGGTGGCGGCCCTACCAAACACACTTGAGCACAGTTCTGTTGAACTTTTGTTTGATGACCACCATTGGTAAGCAACTGCTTTTTGTCACCCTCTTCAATCCTAAAACCTGACCAAGTGTTACATCTCTGTACTACATCTGATCTCCACTAGCCCTTTATTGGATTGGATGTGTGGTGATTAGGTGATATGGTGCATTAATGAACTAACCTTTCACCTTTTAAATCCTGCTTAGGTCAAGTGAAATAGCTAGAGCAGTTTCATCCTCGACCTTATTATGTTTGTCTACATAACAAAAAGAACCACATTTCTGCCCCACTGCAGATATCCAATACTGAAACAGCAGCAAAATGAGAGGAAAGCAGACTGATAAAGCTGGGAGGGAAAACTTGCATAGCACCCGCCCACATTATGCTTGGATTTAGTTGGTTTTATGAGTCTCTACTTCCATGAATACCAAATTCAACAAATACAGTATAAGAAAAGAACAGTATTAGAATCTGCTCTATGTTAAGATGCATTATCACTTGAATAACATTTTATTGCTTAGTAAAATACTCAATATTTTCCCTCACTATTAGATCTCTCACAGGAAATAATAGCATGTTAGTTGTTTCAAGTCACATAGCAGATTCAAGGATTATGTGTCTATAATTTTAGGACACAAAGACACAGAGCCAAAAAGCAAACAAAGGTGCCAGCTGAGCTGGGAACATACTTAGATATTACATAGTGTATTGTACTGAGATCTTTATTCTGTAAATCTTAGGGATGGCATATGGGGCCAGAAATGGGCAAAGTTTACTCATTACTATGTGTGGAATATAATTCCCATTTCTCAGCAATCCATGTCTTTAATTGCATTTCCTTTATAAGATGAATGTAGGTATGTAGAACTGTAGGCCAAATTACAATGCAGCAACTGAGCACCAATGATTTTCTAAGCCTGGGATATTGGGTATTTAATTTTGCTTTTAAATCCATATTGTGGTGGGCACTTATGCAGACAATAGAAGAGGAGATATGTCCCAATCAGTTTATAAGATAGTATGAAGAAAATGCATAATAGAGCAACTGGATATATAAATAGAATAATACAAAGAAACCTAATCTACTGCAAAGCTATAATTCAGTCCTTCTACAACACAATTGCAGAGCTAAACTGGCTTATGAATAGCGCAAGAATCCATAGACAGACCTAGATAGTCTTGGTCAAATTGAAAATCTTGAATTATTATTTATCATTATTATTTAAATTTAAGAAAGAGACTAGATCAAAAAAGGAAATATTAGCGAGTGCTAATTTTGAATGGAATATATATGACAAAGGATCAGGTTTATAGTGGTTCTTTCCCTCCCCCACTACCCTTAGCCCTTTTTCTTTTTCTATGTGTGGGGGGAGAGGGAGGGGGGAAAATGAATATTGAACACAGGGAGTTAAATTCTGCCCAGACTTACATGTTGTGCAACTCCATTGATTTCAAGTCAATGGGGATGCTTGGAATGTAAGTGCAGCATTTGGCCTGGGAGGTGAAAGATAAATGAGAATTTCAAGAGCAAAAGATGCAGAACTAGTATTTTTACTTAATTGACATGATGTATGGCAACCAGTTTGAAGAACTACAAATATTAAATATAAATAAAGAGTAAGGTTTGCTAACAGGAATGGCCTTAGAGTTTTGGAGATCATCCATAAAACAGTCCTTGGACTGTCTCCCCTTCACCTCTCCTTCACCTGTGCAAGAACAAAAAGCTGGGACAATGCACCCAGTCACACCTAAAGGAACCAACCCAGCCAGATAGGAAAGACAGTAAGGATTCATTCTCAGTGAAGTAGCTTCCATATTTTTTTATTTTATTTTTAAGAGTCAAATTCAGGCTCCAAGTACATTTTTCATGCACACAAGTACCTCTTATGACCTAGTTGGTTTGCTGTTTGGCAGGGCCGGCTCTAGGCACCAGCGTTCCAAGCACGTGCTTGGGGCAGCACTTCTAAAGGGGCAGCATTCCGGCTCTTTGGGGCGGCACTTTTCAAGGGCGGCACACTGGCTTTTTTGTTTGTTTTTTGCTTGGGGTGGTAAGAAACCTGGAGCTGACCCTGCTGTTTGGGCACACTGCTTCTGTTGGGGTGGAGAACCTATTTGATTGGTCTGTCCTTGAAGGCTAATGGAACCCATTCAGTTTCAGGTGTCACTGAGGAAGATTATAATACAGCCTATAGAGCAGTGGTTCTCAAACAGTTTAGCGCTGTGCCGCACTTTAACCAAGGCAGAGTAGCTCAGGTGCCCACTTTCGCTCATGCTAGAAACAATGGGCCAGAACCTCAACTACTATAAATCAGGGTAGTGCCATCGGCGACTACAGAACTATGCCATCCAGCTGGGGCTCTGGCCCAGTATTCATATATACCAGTTGTTAATGAAATACTGCATCCCATAGTATATATGTAGGTATAATAGCTTTACCCTGACAGATTTCAGATCAGTTTGTATCTTTGCATATTACTTTCCAGCTCTGAAAAGGTGTGGAATAGGGTTGCAAGTGCCTGCAGCAGTTCAGGATTTTGAGGAGCCTGAGGTGACGAAGATGCCAGGGGGAGAAAGGTAGTGGAATGAGCTCTCTGGGCAGGGGTGTTGGGGACCAGTGGAGAATGGGAGGATTGTTTGGGGGATGATCCAAAAGCACCCTCACCCATTCTTACCCTGAGGCTCATCTCCTCTTGTGTGTCCCCCCACGCTCTGCCCCTGGAGCCCCTGTGCCTCACATCTCCCAACTGGAAAAGCCCTGGAGCTCCTCACTGGCACTGGCTGTCTGTCTGGCAGAAGGGGACCATGGAGAGGAGGAGAGACAGTATCTTTGCACTTAGCGTCAGGGTCACAGCAACCTTGGGTGGCCAGGAGCCAGGACTTACTGCAGGGGGAAACTTTCTTGCTCCATGCAATGTGCTGGATGTGTGAGTGAAATGTCGTTAGAGCCAGGGCAGGCATATAGGAAATCTAAAAGAAAAGCTCCTGTGATGGGGTATACCAGACCCTCTGAGGCCCCCTGCTGGAGGCCTTGTGGCCCTGACACACCCCAAAAAAGGGCAGTGGAGAGGGTCCTCCAAGCTGCCTAGAGTGGCTGTGTGGGACACAGCCAATTGGAGCCCAGCAGCCTAGTATAAGAAGAGCTGCAGGGCCAGAGGGAGTTCAGTTCCTTGCCTGAACTGTAGGAGTGTGGATGGTGTGTGGCTGGCTGATGGAGCTACAGAACCCTGGACAGGGCAGTGCTGACAGAAGCCGGGGAGAGCAAGAAGGAGCCCTGAGCTGGTTTCTGAGTCCTGAAATACTATTAAAATGGATGGGAGAGCAACAACAACTCTAATACCAGCAGCTGCAGCAGATCCTAGTACAGCAAAAGATGCAGCAGCAGCTTCAATGGCCATTGACCATTATCTTTGAAAACTCGTGGCAATCAGGGGAGGTCCCAGACTTTTGGAAAAAGGCAAATACAGTGCCCATCTTTTAAAAAGGGAAGAAGGAGAATCTGGGCAACTATAGACCGGTCAGCCTCACTTCAGTCCCTGGAAAAATCAAGGGGCAAGTCCCCAGGAATCCATTTTGAAGCACTTGGACGAGAGAAAGGTGGTTAGGAACAGTCAACATGGATTCATCATGGGCAAGTCATGCCAGACCAACCTGATTGCCTTCGATGATGAGATAACTGGCTCTGTGGATATGGGGAAAGCAGTGGACATGATATATCTTCACTTTTGCAAAGCTTGTTATACCGTTTCCCACAGTATTCTTGCAGCAAGTTAAAAAAATATGGATTGGATGAATGGACTATAAGGTGGATAGAAAGCTGGCTAGATTGTCAGGCTCAATGGCTCATGATCAATGGATCAATGTTTAGTTGGCAGCCAGTATCAAGTGGAGTGCTGCAGGAGTCGGTCCTGGGGCCGATTTTGTTCAACATATTTATTAGTGATCTGGATGATGGGATGGATTGCACCCTCAGCAAGTTTGCAGATGACACTAAGCTGGGAGGAGCAGTAGATATGCTAGAGGGTAGGGATAGGGTCCAGAGTGACCTAGACAAATTGGAGGAATGGGCCAAAATAAATCTGAGGTTCAACAAGGAAAAGTGAAGAGTCCTGCACTTAAGAAGGAAGAATCCCATGCACCGCTATAGGCTGGGGACTGACTGGCTAAGCAGCAGTTCTTCAGAAAAGGACCTGGGGATTACAGTGGATGAGAAGCTGGATATGAGTCAACAGAGTGCCCTTTTTGTCAAGAAGGCTAACGGTATATTGGGCTGCATTAGTAGGAGCATTGTCAGTAGATTGAGAGAAGTGATTATTCCCCTTTATTTGGAGAAAAGGGCCCCAAACTTGGCCCAGTGCCATCAGGTAGGATAGATGCTGGGTTACAGCTCCCACTGGCCGCAGTTTGCCATCCCAGGCCAATAGGGATGGCGGGAAGTGGCGTGGGCAAGGTTCTTTTACTGTTTTAGAGTTTGTTTCTTTTTTATTTTATTTGGGGTATACATTTAGTTGAGTGTCTATTATGGTGTTTTTAAATAGTTGCCATTTAAATAGTTTCCATGCAGCTAGCAGGCATTTCATGCTTGTGACTGTTCCTTTTCATTTCTATTTAACTAGCTTCCTCACTTTTGTGCCATTCTCCTTTTTGAAAATAAATGCTTCTGTGGTGAGTGTCTTTGGTATTTTCCTCCTTACAAGGATGTTAAATTTAATTACATTATGGTTGCTATAACTGAGCAGTTCAGTTCAGATCCTGTGCTCCACTTAGGACTAAATTAAGAATTGCCTCTACAGCTGTAGATTCCAGGACTAGTTGCTCCAAGAAGCATTCATTAATGGTGTCTAGAAACTTTATCTCTGCATCCTGTCCTGAGATGACTTGGACCCAGTCATTATGGAGATAGTTGAAATCCCCCATTATTATTGGGTTTGCTGTTTTTTGTAGCCTCTCTTATTTCCCTGAGCATTTCACAGTCGCTGTCTCCATCCTGATTAGGTGGTCAGTACTATAATCCTACTGCTATACTCTTGTAATTCAAGCATGGAATTTCTATCCATAGAAATTATATGGTATGTAAGCCGGTCGTGTTGGGGCTCGTCCCTCTCAGGCGCGGCGGGGAGGCAGGGCGCCTCCTAGCACGCCGCAGTCCGGGTAGGCTTAGCCCCTCTGCAGGTGCTGAGGGGGATACAGGGTCTGCAAACAGGGTAGAGCCCCGGCCCTCTAGCCGGGGTCGGGGCTCTCAAAGGAAATAAGCCCCAGCCCTTGGGCAGGGCGGGGCAGTAAGAGTTCTAGTTAGCCCTGGCCCTTTGGATCAGGGCAGCGCAGTGGCAAAGTCAAAGGGGCTCAGCCCTTGGTTCGGGCGGGGCACCAAACACAAGTCTAGTTCACTCTGGCCCTCTGGATCAGGGCAGAGCAGTGGCAAAGTCAAAGGGGGGCCAGCCCTTGGTTCGGGCGGGGCACCGAACACAAGTCTAGTTAGTTCTGGCCCTCTGGATCAGGGCAGGGCAGTGGCAAAGTCAAAGGGGCCCAGCCCTTGGTTTGGGTGGGGCACCAAACAGAAGTCTAGTTCGCTCTGGCCCTCTGGATCAGGGCAGAGCAGTGGCAAAGTCAAAGGGGCCCAGCCCTTGGTTCGGGCGGGGCACCAAACACAAGTCTAGTTCGCTCTGGCCCTCTGGATCAGGGCAGAGCAGTGGCAATAGGTGGGAAGAGGGGGAGTCTGCCACCCGGTTACGGGTGGCAGGGGGGAACGCAGGCCCTCCCACTCCACTGCGTTCCAGCCCGGGGCCCTAGCAGCGGTCAAGACCCGCTGCGGTCAGTGGGGATCCTGGCCGCAACACACTGACATGGGTTCGGGCTCTTCAGGAGCCAAACCAGGGTCGGCTATCCCTGGGCCACTTCCAACCTCCCCCTCTCTGGGTACCTGGTCCTTGCCAGCATCGTCTGGGGGGTCCCAGACCATGGGCTCCTCCGGGTACCGGTCGTGGGGAAGCTCAGGCCACTCCTCGGGGTATCGGGCACACGGCAGGTCAGGCCGACGTTCCTCCGGGTACCGGGTCTGAGGCAAGTCCAGCCAGCGCTCCTCTGGGTAGTGGGCGCGGGGCAGGTCCGGCCAGCGCTCCTCTGGATAGTGGGCGCGGGGCAGGTCCGGCCAGCGCTCCTCTGGATAGTGGGCGCGGGGCAGGTCCGGCCAGCGCTCCTCTGGATAGTGGGCGCGGGGCAGGTCCGGCCAGCGCTCCTCTGGATAGTGGGCGCGGGGCAGGTCCGGCCAGCGCTCCTCTGGATAGTGGGCGCGGGGCAGGCTGGGCCTGGCGGGAGCCCGGGCACCAGCGTCTGTCCTCTCCGGCAGCCTGCCTCCAACTGAGCGCTGGGGCCGGGCTTTTATACTTCCTGTCCCATCCCTTGACTTCCAGGGGGCGGGGACAGGCAGTGCTGACTCCGCCCACTGAGGCACCTGCTCTGGCTCGTCCCTCTCAGGCGCGGCGGGGAGCCAGGGCGCCTCCTTACACACACACCCCCTCAAGGCTGGCTCCCGGCCAACGGGGCCAGGCTCGTCCATGCCCCCCAGGTGGGAAAGGAAGTCTGCGTTGGCGTGGTCCTTCCCCACCCTGTGGCGGACGGTGAAGGCGTAGGGCTGCATGGCCAAGTACCACCGTTGAAGCCGCGTGTTGTGGTCTTTCATGCGGCATAGCCATTGGAGGGCGGAGTGGTCAGTGACCAAGGTGAACAGGGCCCCAAGGAGGTAGTAACGCAGGGCATCGCAGGCCCACTTCGCCGCGAGGGCCTCCTTTTAGACGACTGCGTAGTTTTGTTCTCTGGGGAACAGCTTCCGGCTGATATAGAGAACTGGATGCTCCTCCCCATCCACCTCCTGCGAGAGGACAGCCCCGAGCCCGACTTCCGACGCATCTGTCTGTAGGACGAGTGGTCGCTGGAAGTCCAGGCTAAACAAGACTGGCTTGCTGCAGAGGCTTGCCTTAAGTGACTGGAAAGCCTCGTCACACTCGGAGGTCCAGCGTACGTGTCACGGGCTGTCCTTGGTGAGGAGCCCGGTCAAAGGGGCGGCCATCGCTGCAAACTGGGGAATGAACCGCCGATAATATCCCGCCAGCCCCAAGAACTGGCGGACTTGGCGCTTCGTGGTTGGCGGTGGACAGGCGGCAATGGCCTGAACCTTGTCGACAAGAGGTTTCACTTGTCCATTGCCAACGGTATACCCCAAGTAGGTGGTCTCACGCCAGCTGATGCGGCACTTCTTAGGGTTGGCCGTTAACCCAGACTTCCGCAAGGACCTTAGGACGGCGGCGACCTTGTCCAGGTGGGTTTCCCACTGCTGACTGTAGATGACCACGTCATCGAGATAGGCTGCGGCATAGTCGTGATGTGATGTGGCGGTCCATCAAGCGCTGGAACGTTGCAGGTGCTCCATGAAGGCCGAAGGGCATCCGCGTGAAGTGGTACAGGCCGGTCGGAGTGGCGAACGCGGTTTTCTCACGGGAGGCCGGATCCAGGGGAATCTGCCAATACCCCTTGCTTAAGTCCAGGGTCGTGATATAGCTGGCCTCTCCCAACCGGGCCAGCAGCTTGTCTATTCGGGGCATGGGGTAGGCGTCAAACTTGGAGACGGCGTTAATGCGCCTAAAGTCGATACAAAAGCGCTGAGAGCCATCGGGTTTAGGCACCAGGACGATGGGACTACGCCACTCACTTTGTGACGGCTCAATTACTCCTAGGTCCAGCATCGCCCGTACCTCGTCTTCAACGATTTGCCTTTGGTGATACGGCAGGGGTCTGGTCGTGGCCCGGATCACCACCCCCAGCTCCGTCTGAATCTGATGATAGGCCATGGAGGTGTACCCCGGCTGGGCTGTAAAAGTATGAGGGAATGCTTGAAGGAGGCAGCAGGTTTGTTCAAGCTGCTCTTCTGTCAGCGTTTCCCCAAGCTGGGGTCCCTCGGGGTCTTCCTTGGTGTGTACCTGGGGTCCTAGTTCGGGTTCTGGTGGACAAGGACTGATCAGCAACCCTTCTCATTCCCACCAGGGCTTAAGGAGGTTGATGTGATACCGTTGGAGCTCTTTCCGTCGGTCGGGCTGGCGAATTTCATAGGTGACGGGGCCCACCTTTCGCACCACCTCGTATGGGCCCTGCCATCGAGCCAGGATCTTGGACTCGCTGGAGGGGAGGAGGAGTAAGACCCGGTCTCCAGGTTGGAAGTCCAGGCTGCGCGCATCCCGGTTGTA
This sequence comes from Gopherus flavomarginatus, assembly GCF_025201925.1. NCBI lineage: Eukaryota > Metazoa > Chordata > Testudines > Testudinidae > Gopherus > Gopherus flavomarginatus. The sequence continues at coordinate 274,518,030 of NC_066617.1, forward strand.
CGTCTGGGCCTGCATCTCTTGCGTGGCTTTTAAGTTTGCTTGGGCTAGGGTCCCAGCCTGTTTGAGACGCTCCTGGAGCTGGATCACATACTGCAGGAGACCCTGGGCAGGTGAGGGGGTTTGCTCCCAGGTCTCCCTCATCAGGTCCAACAGGCCCCGCAGTTGGCAGCCATACAATAGTTCGAACGGTGAGAACTTGGTTGAGGCCTGGGGGACCTCTCGCACCGCCAAGAGCAAGGGCGGGAGTAGCTGGTCCCACCAGCGGAGGTCTTCTGGGGGGAATTTCCGCAACATATCCTTTAGGGTTCGATTGAACCTCTCTACCAACCCGTTGGTTTGGGGATGATACACCGAGGTTCGCAGTTGCTTGATCCCCAGGAGCCTGCACACCTGCTCCAACAGCCGTGAGGTGAAGTTGGTTCCCTGATCCGTGAGGATCTCCCGGGGCAAGCCGACGTGGGCGAAGACCTTAACCAGTTCGCCTGCGATGGTGCGGGCGGTGATGTTACGGAGCAGGATTGCCTCGGGGAACCGGGTGGCATAGTCCAGCATCACGAGTATGTACTGGAACCCCGCAACACTCTTAGGGAGGGGTCCCACCAGGTCCATGGCCACCCACTCGAAAGAGGTCTCTATTAACGGCATCGGGACCAGTGGTGCCTTGGGCGTCCTCGCCGGTGCGGTCAACTGGCAATCCGGGCACGAGGTACAATAGTCCTTCACCTCGCGATATATCCCTGGCCAATAGAAGTGCCCCAATATTCGGGCTAGGGTCTTTTCGGTACCCAGATGTCCGGCAGCCGAGACGTCTTGGGCCAGTTTCATGACCGCCCGCCGATGACAGCGGGGTACGAGGAGTTGTGATCGGGGCTCCCTGGTGTGTGGGTCCCTCTTGACCCGATACAAGTGGTTCTGTCGCAACTCGAAGTGTGGCCACCGGGCAGCTCGTCCGGGATCGAGGATAGTTCCATCCATGGCGGCGAGCTGTTCATATGCCTCGCTGAGGGTGGGGTCAGCTCTTTGGTCCCGGCAGAAGTCCGTGGGGGCCGAGGGATCCCTGGCCTCGCCCGGGGAAGCATCATCCCCGTCCTCGGCGGCGAGGTGCTCCGTGGGGTCCAGCTCATCCTCTTCCATTTCTGGGGGCCCCCTCTCATCATCCTTCCCTTCTGGGGTCTCTTCTTCCAAGGCCGGTACGGGACCCAGGCCGCCTCCGGCATGTCGGCGTAGGACGGCCGGAAACCCGGGCCAGTCCCGGCCCAGGATCACTGGATATGCCAGACTCGGTGCGAGACCTACTACCATCCGTCGGGTCACCCCGTCTATTGTCAGTTGGGCCCAGGCGCTGGGGTATGGCCGTACGTCGCCGTGGATACATTGTAGGCGAATTTCCCCCAGGCGTGCATCCGCCGAGGGACCTAAGCGGTTGCGGATTAACATCTGTCCGCAGCCAGAGTCGAGGAGGGCCACGGTTGGGTACCCCTCAACCACCATGGGCGCCGTAATCTTGGCGGGTTGTCGGCGACGGGCCTGAGCCTCCCCGGAGCAGACTTGGCCAAAGGTACACTCCATTTGGGGGCAGTCCCTCTGGAGATGTCCTGACTTGCCGCAAGAGAAACAAGGCCCCAGGTCGGGTCGTCCTACTCGGGGCCGGGTCCTGGGGGAGTCCCTTGCAGGGTTCCAGGGCACCTTCCGGGGAGCGGGAGTTGGGACTTGGGCTGGCCGTGCTGGTGGGGCTGCAGCCTGGGTGGGTGTCGCCTTCTTCTCGGGGTTGGGATGTTCTAGCCCCGGTGGGGTTGGTCGGCCTGTCGGGCCCACGGGGACTTCTGCCGCCAGGAAGTCCTCAATCAGGGTGACAGCGGCGGCCAGTGTTGCCGGTCGATGACGGAGGACCCGGGCTCTTCCTCACGATGGAAGTATGTGGGTGAACTGTTCGAGGATCACCTGCTCTGCTAGCTCTTCCGACGTTCGACGCTCGGGCTGCAACCACCGCCGGCAGGTCTCCCGCAGTTCCTGGGCCACCATACGAGGCCAGGCCCCCGTGGGGTACGTCAGGCCCCTGAACCGCTGTCGAAACGTCTCCGGGCTCACATCGAGGGCGTCCAGGATAGCGGACTTCACCTGCCTATAGTCCTGGACGGCCTCGGCAGACAGGCCTCGATAAACTGCCTGGGCCACTCCTGTCAGGTACGGGGCCAGGATGGAGGCCCATTGGTCAGGATTCCAACCCGCGACAGTGGCCACCCGCTCAAAGGTGACCAGGAAGGCCTCAGGGTCATCACCAGGGCCCATCTTGGTCAGTCGGATCGGTGGGCGGGGCCCCGGGCCGCCATCGGTGCCCCCCGACTGGACTCCCTCTCGGGGACCTCGCTCCGCTGCAAGGTGCTGGAGGCATTTCAGCTGGAACTCCTGCTGCTGCTGAACCAGGTCCTGGATCAGCTGGCGCTGTTGCGTCCCCAGCTGCTCGATGAGCTGCTGCTGCTGCTGAAGCTGGGCGGCCTGCTGCTCCTCTTGCCGTCGTGACTGCGCCGCCTGCTGCCGATCCTGGTTCTCGGTCAGGAGGGCAGCGAGTTGGGACAGGTTCGTCTCGGGGGAGGGGGCTCCGTCTCCTGCAGCCCCCTTCACCGGCGTTAAGGGTCCGCGCCCACATCCTGGGCGATATCCTCCCAGTGGTGCTTCCACGTGTAAGCCGGTCGTGTCGGGGCTCGTCCCTCTCAGGCATGGCGGGGAGCCAGGGCGCCTCCTAGCACGCCGCAGTCCGGGTAGGCTTAGCCCCTCTGCAGGTGAAGGTGCAGGTGCAGGGTCTGCAAACAGGGTAGAGCCCCGGCCCTCTAGCCGGGGTCGGGGCTCTCAAAGGAAATAAGCCCCAGCCCTTGGGCAGGGCGGGGCAGTAAGAGTTCTAGTTAGCCCTGGCCCTTTGGATCAGGGCAGCGCAGTGGCAAAGTCAAAGGGGCCAGCCCTTGGTTCGGGCGGGGCACCAAACACAAGTCTAGTTCGCTCTGGCCCTCTGGATCAGGGCAGAGCAGCGGCAAAGTCAAAGGGGCCCAGCCCTTGGTTCGGGCGGGGCACCAAACACAAGTCTAGTTCGCTCTGGCCCTCTGGATCAGGGCAGAGCAGTGGCAAAGTCAAAGGGGCCCAGCCCTTGGTTCGGGCGGGGCACCAAACACAAGTCTAGTTAGCTCTGGCCCTCTGGATCAGGGCAGAGCATTGGCAATAGGCAGGAAGAGGGGGAGTCTGCCATCTGGTTACGGGTGGCAGGGGGAACGCAGGCCCTCCCACTCCACTGCGTTCCAGCCCGGGGCCCTAGCAGCGGTCAAGACCCGCTGCGGTCAGTGGGGATCCTGGCCGCAACACACTGACATGGGTTTGGGCTCTTCAGGAGCCAAACCAGGGTCGGCTATCCCCGGGCCACTTCCAACCTCCCCCTCTCTGGGTACCTGGTCCTTGCCAGCATCGTCTGGGGGGTCCCAGACCATGGGCTCCTCCGGGTACCGGTCGTGGGGAAGCTCAGGCCACTCCTCGGGGTATCGGGCACACGGCAGGTCAGGCCGATGTTCCTCCGGGTACCGGGTCTGAGGCAAGTCCAGCCAGCGCTCCTCTGGGTAGTGGGCGCGGGGGAGGTCCGGCCAGCACTCCTCTGGATAGTGGGCGCGGGGCAGGTCAGGCCAGCGCTCCTCTGGATAGTGGGCGCGGGGCAGGTCCGGCCAGCGCTCCTCTGGATAGTGGGCGCGGGGCAGGCTGGGCCCGGCGGGAGCCCGGGCACCAGCGTCTGTCCTCTCCGGCAGCCTGCCTCCAACTGAGTGCTGGGGCTGGGCTTTTATACTTCCTGTCCCGCCCCTTGACTTCTGAGGGGCGGGGACAGGCAGTGCTGACTCCGCCCACTGAGGCACCTGCTCTGGCTCGTCCCTCTCAGGCGCGGCGGGGAGCCAGGGCGCCTCCTTACATGGTACTATTTGATTCATTTAAGATTTTACTCTGTTTTCTTTCATTTATAGTGCCACTCTCCCACCAGCATGACCTACTCTGTCATAGTTTGTAGCTGTGATGCAACAGAGGTCAAAAATATACTATGTCAATTTATTATAAAATCCTGGAAGACCCTGTAGGCTCATTTTGTCTACCTCAGGATGCAGAAATAGGATTTAGGACTTAAAATATCAGACCTGGAGCCATGCACAAAGGTGCCCTGAGTTAAACTATTTGACAGAACACCACATGCATCTTAAAGCCAGGGAGCTCAGTCCAGGAGGGCCACTTCAAGATGCCTGAATGGTTAAAGGACACCGCTAAGAAAGAACTGCAAAGCATGCTCCAACTGGAAGTAATTGAGGAATTTCACAGCAAGTGGTTTTGTCTGGGCAGGTCCCAAAGCCAGATGGAAGTGTCCAGTTTTGCACTGACTTCTGTAAAGTAAATGTGGTGTCTAAATTAGATGCATACCCTATGTGCAAATAGATGAGATGGTGGAATTGCTGGGGATGGTCTTATACATAACTATAAGAGACCTTACCAAGGCAGATCACCTTGGCCGCAGAATCCAGGGAGATAACTGCATTTGCCACAACTTATGGTCTCTACAAATTTCATACCCTTCTGTTCAGCCTCCATCAGGTACAGCGACCTTTCAATGACAATGGACAAGACACTTCTACCTACCAAGGCATATGTAGCTGCCTACCTTGATGATGTAGTGGTTTACACTGCTACCTGGTCAGAGCATCTCTCGAGAGTGCTCCAATTCCTCAGGGCAGCAGGTCTCCTGGGCTTTTCTAAATGTCAGACTGGCTGCACAGAGAAAAAATATCTGGGATATATTCTTGGAAATGGGAAAAACAGAACCTCTGTAGACAAGGTAAAGGCCCTTGTGGAATCCCTAGTCCCACTACAAAGCAACAGGTGAAATCTTTTCTGGGACTGGTAGGATATTGTCAGTGGTTCATTTCCTGATATTTGGACAGTCATTGTCCCTTTAAAGGACATTCCATGCAACAAGGCACCCTGGAAGGTGCATTGGTGTGACGGGATCCCCCAGGCACAACCTGGAACTGGGGTACTGCTGTGCCCCATCAACTTCATCCTGGGCTCTCACACAATGCTTTGCTAGTGCCAAGATGCAAACCCTTCCAGATGCTGTTATCACTCAGCACAACAGCATGTGGAGTCCCACACTCAGCTAAATTGCATGAGTGCTCCCTGAGACACTCATGAATCACACAGAAAAAGGCATCAGCAAATCTCCCAAGCCCCCAGCCTTGCACCCCCAGACTATACCCTCTTGCCCTGGTCAGAAGTCTGACCAGTATAAGTTTATTACTCACTCTGCTCCCCATCAATGTGGAGAGGACACACACTCATCTTTGTAAACCAAGATGAGATTTCCCAAGCATTTTAACCAAAACACAGTTTTAGGTAAAATATAAAACAGATTTTTATTAACTAGAGAAAGGTAGATTGTAAGTGATTATAAGGGGGAGGCCTAAAAGGTCCAAGATAATTATCAAATAAAAGGTGAGCACACAGTCTAAATATTAAATTCTATTAAACTAGGCAGTATTTGGATCAAGCAGTTTTCTCACCCCCACTGGATGTTACAGTTCTTAATACACAGGCTTCCCCTTTAAGTCTGGGACCAGTCTCCTCAGATCAAGTCTTGTCTTCCCAGCATTCTTGTTGCTTCCAGCATAGGTGGGGGAAGAGAAAGGTAAAAGCATTATGCCACTGTCCCCTATTTTATATTCTCAGTCCATGGCCTGGAAAACTCTAGCCCAGACATGTCCCGGTGGGCTTTGTTGAATCACAAGTTGAGACATCCCCCATTGTGTGATGCTTGCGTAGCTCTCTTACAGCATTGTAAATTCCTTGTTTACAACTCCACTGCTGATTAATGGTTATTTAACACCCTCCTGGGAGTGGATCACTTCCTTTGCTGTCACTGGAGAACTGGCAGTGGGTGACTCACAACACATTTCATACAGCAGAATCTCACAACTTCATACACGCTAATGCTATTTATATTTTGACAGAACAAAGGGTTTCAGCAGATTGTGATCTTTTGTATGATATCTTACATGGCATGCCTTGTATGAAATATGTCATAATTATATGATAAGGTGAATATGGGGGTTCCAGGGTTCTCTTTGAGATACAGAGTGCCACAATTGGACCCCCACATATTGGGGGGAAATAAAATAGATCCACTGTAGTGCCCTAGTGGTAGGTAGCCCAGATGTTGCTAAAGACTTTATCCTGCAGACAGATGCTGCCAGATGCAGACCAGGTGGCTGTCTTCTCGCAGGAGTTTGAGGATGCAGAGGACCCTATTATATATCTGAGCAGAAAATTACTTCTGCTGGAATAAAACTATTCAGTGGTTGAGACAGAGTGCTGGCAATAAAGTGGGCCGTTGAGGTGCTGAGGTATTACCTGATTGGAGCACCTTTCATCCTAATCACTGACCATTGCCCTTGAAAATAACTGTATATTATGAGAGAAAAGAACCCTAGATTGACGCAGTTGTACCTGGCTCTGCAGCCATATAGATTTACGGTTTGCAACAAATGTGGAGCCACCCATGTGAATGCAGACTTTTTTTCTTAGGAGAGGGAAAACTTTGTAGACTAAGAGTCCATCTTGGACTCCACTCTTGGGGTGGGGTGGGGTGGGGTGTATGGGAATAGGGGCATGTAACAGGGTGATCTGCCCCTTTAAGGGCAGGAAGCAACCATCCCTGTTCTGGAGAGGAGCCCAGCAGGCAGTTGTTCAGAATCAGCTAGACAGCAGCAAGTTATTGGCACCAATGATTCCCAGCTAGGGCAGTATAAAGAAGGGTCCATCCCCTTGAGGGTGCCTGGTAGCAGAAGAAGGCAGTGAGCATGCTGTCTTATAGCTGCAGCAAAGGATGGCAAGAAGGCAAGCCTGACCTGTGAGTGGTTGAAGGTCTGAAGACCCTACAGGGTAGGTGCGGAATAGGACTATTACTTTATGTTGTTTCATGATTCCTTTCTTTTATATGGACTAATAAAATAAGCCCTGATGCAAGGGCTATAAACTGAACAGGATGTGGCTGAGTCTTCCAGGCTGGTGATTGGGGTCACCAGCTGACAGACAAATGTAGGGTTTTCTCTGAGTTTCAGTCACTGTTGTTCTGTGAAATTCTGGAAGTGCTTCAGGAGCATTAGTCTATAACATGAGAGTTAGACACCCCTTCCCTCTCTGTCCCATCTGTTACAAAACATTTTGGTGTGGGAGATTTTTGGAGAGTCTTTGTTGGAGGTGATCATCATTGCTTCCCTTTGGAATAGCAGGAGGCCAGCCTCCCTTAAAGAAACAATGGTTAGACCTTTGCTCAAGAAAACGTGTTAGCACATGTTTACACTTGCAGATGTAGAGTGCTATGAGTTAAACCAGCCCTCGGAGATCACAGCAAGGAAAGCACTGCAGTGTGTTCACACTGGCACGGCCACATTTGCAGCACTTGCAGTGGCATTGGGAGCGGTGCATTATGGGCAGCTATCCCACAGAGCACCTCTTCCCATTCTGGTGCTGTGGCTTGTGGGAAGGGGGTGGGGGATGCGGGGCATTCTGGGTCCTGTCCCAATGCCCCGTGATGCATCGCTTCGCATCCCAGCAATCCCTGTGCTTCCGTTCACATTTGGCACCATCTTTCAATGTTTTTTTGTACTGTGTGCTCTGTCTTCTCTTTCGGTCTGCGGGAATGGATCCCGAACTGCGGAGGAATATGCTGATGGGTCTCGCCAACACATCATGAATTGCAGTCAAGTTAGTCCTTAAGCTACAAACTGATAGTGAGGAGTCCGATAATGATGGCGACTCGCATAATGCATACGACACGAGATTGCTTGCGGCAATCACAACATGCTCACCACAGTGGAACGTCACTTTTGGGCTCAGGAAACAAGCACTGAGTGCTGGGATCACATCATCATGCAAGTCTGGGATGATGAGCAGTGGCTGCAGCTCCTTCACTTTAACCCTGCACTGCAGTGTGTTCTGTCATGGCCGCTTTCCATTATGTCCCTTGATATCTGCCTGAAAGTAACGTAATTCCTATGGCTGGAGCACAGCTGAAACTGGACAGCTGCCTCCCTGCAAACACTGATGAGGTCCAGCACCTCACCATTGCTCCATACTGGGGATTGCCTGGGGCATGGAGGCATGGTCACCTGGAAAGATTTGCTGAGAGCACTCCGCGCCTTGCTGAGCAAACAGGACGCGGATTTTCAAAATTTCCAGAGAATGTAAAGGGTGGGTCTGATGGCTGGTCACCTGAGAGCAGGGCAGTAGCGTTCAAAGTGATGACCAGAGTGGCTAGAACAGGCATTGTGAGACACTTCTGGAGGCGGATCAAAATGCATTAATAGACCAGAGTGTCCACACTGGCACCAAGGCACTCCAGCCGGGACGCAGGAAGCATTATGCTTCTCATGGAGGTGGATTACATGCCTTACCAGTGTGGACGTGTCATGAGTTAGGGTGCCTGGGGCTGCTTTAATGCACTATAACTCACAAGTGTAGCCAAGCCCTTAGTGCTGATTAGCTTCTCTAATCTTCCTTTTTGAAGAAATGTTTAGACAACGTTGTGTTCATCCACTTATAGTGTGGTTCACATGGGGCTAAATTTAAGATTGATCAGAAACTTAAGCCAGTGAAGAATATGGCTGCCTATTTGTTAGTGGTGCCTCTCACAGTGATCGCTTGTGCGCCTTGATCTGGGTTAGTTTCTGGTTTTAAGGTGCTAATTTTAACTGATGTGTTAAATGGAGTGGTTTCTGATTATCTCAGAGATAGCTGCTCTCCTTGTACAATACCAGATAAGATCATGAGGTAACTAAACCAATAAACCTTTGAATAAATGTTTGGTAGTTTGAGGCAAGCATTTTCAATGAGAAGTCCTCAGCTTTGATATCTGCTTCTCTGTTAACTGCCAGAGTCCAAATCTGTTGACCCTTTGGTCATACTGCAAGGCTTTTCCTGAGGGAAGGACTGAATAGATGGTAGTGAATGATGACACTCTGAGTCGGGGGGCGGGGGGGTATGACTTTAAGCAAGAGCTGGGTAGGCAACAGTTTTCCCACCCAGCAACTATTTTGAGAGTTTGAAAATATTTCTCATCTCAAATCAGAACAAAATAATAAAATCAATCCTGCAAATATCTGATCTGAAAAATGATTTTTTTCATTTTAGGTTGACTGAAACATTTTGTTTTAATTTTTGACCTTTTTTCAGTCTAATTACCTTATACTTTGAAACAGTCATCAAGCAACAACAAATGCAGAATTTTTCATTTTGAAGATTTCATTTTCTAAACTTTTCTTGTCAAGTCAGGAAACTTGTTGAACTTGACCCTGCTTCACGAACAGTTACAATTTCACAAATTGGAATTTTTCAAGAAAAAAAAATGCTGAAAAAATTGATTGTCTCTACCTTAAGTCAATTTAAATAAATAAGCATTCAAAAAATAGCATTAATTTGGGACCTGGCCAGTACAAGAGTGGGTTTATTACCAATACCCACACTATCTGTTGGGATTATTTATGAGTGACTATAATATCTGCAGAGTTAAAATGCAATACTATTTAAATCTTTACATTCAGATCCATGTGCATATAAAACTGCAATCAAATCATACTTGATTAAACTGTGTTTAGCTTCAATAAAAAAGTGAAAAAAGAAAATGAGGAGAATACAAACAAGTTTTTCTCCTAAGTTTAGCCACAAATGTCTTCATAAATATGGTGTCTATTGAACTGATATCTCATATGATGTTAGAATAATTATGTCTGCACAGACATACCAAAAATAAAATTTCAATGTACTTTGTATTGTCAGGGAAATATCCAAGATTCCCCATCATGTTCAGTCCTGCGTAGACAGTTACTGCAATGATCTTTCACTAATTTGGCTGGAATCACCTCCGTAACTCTTAATAATGACATTAGTATTTAGGCATTTGTAATCATATACACCCACGTTAGCTTACTTTTATTTAATATTCTCCAATTGTTACAACTTTCTTCTGATTAAAAAAATAGTCTGGGTGCCTGAAGGAAACCTGACTACTCTAATTTATTGTTTTGTCATAAATCTGTGTGTGCTGCGAGCCAAAATAAACTAACTGCATCTACACTTAGAGGTAAAAAATCTCATGTAAAACTTGTCTCTGCCTCTAAAATATAAAAACATCTATAAACATGTTGTTGTGTGACAGGACAGTTCTAACCTATGTAGGAGACACACTCAAAGGGCTCCATTCTCCCACTACTGAAAAGGATTTATGAGACTTCATTGCCTCTAGCATTAATAGGAATATATACCTAAAGTCCTTGCATGCCTATAGACACCCAATATGTTTATCTTTAAAACAACCAATCATTCCACTGAACAGATACAGCAATCATAAAAATTGGTAATGTGTTTTTATAAACTGGCCTTTTCTCTCCAGGGACCCGAGTTCAAGAGTGAACTAGGTCATAAGAAATTTGGCTTCACTTTTAATTTAGAGCCTGATCCAAAGCCCATTAAAGTCAATGGGTTTTGAATCAGACCATTATCACTGCACAGAGCATACTTGTCTATCCTTTGTCTGCCTATCTTTGGTAATTCTAAATTGCCTGTTGCCTTGGTCTCCTGCTTCTTCATATCACCAAAAATAGGGGGAGGGAGAGGGAAGAGTCTTTTTCAAGAAACACTCAGTGTTGAATTTTCCAAGATGGTACAATCCAAGTTCGCACTGTGAGATCTAATTCATAGATTATAAAGCCAGAAGGGACCATTGTGATCATCCAGTCTGACCTCCTCTAAAACACAGGCCACATAACTTCCCCCGAAATAATTTTGAGAGCAGATCTTTTAGAAAAATATCCAATCTTGATTCAAAAATTGCTAGTCACGGAGAATACACTGTGACTCATGGTAAATTGTTCCAATGGTTAATTATCCTCACTGTTAAAAATGTATACCTTATTTCTAGTCTGAATTTGACTAGCTTCAACTTCCAGCTACTGGAACATGTTATACCTTTCTCTGCTATCTTGAAGAGTCCATTATCAAATATTTGTTTTCCATATAGGTACTTAAGGACTAATCAAGTCACCCCTTAACCTTCTCTTTGTTAAACTAAAGAAATACACTCAAGGAGCTCAGTCACTATAAGGCATGTTTTCCAACTCTTTCATCATTCTCACGGCTCTTCTCTGAGCCCTCTCCAATGTATTGTGGACATCACAATTGGACACAATAATCCAGTAGATAAAATAACCTCTCTATTCCTACTCAACATATCTGTTTATACATCAAAGGAACACATTAGCCCTTTTGGCCACAATGGCACACTTAATGATTTTACACTGCAGCTGTAAACCGAATAGCCAGTTAGACAGCTTTTAATACATAGGGATGGTGTCCCTAGCCTCTGTTTGCCAGAAGTTTAGAATAGGCGACAGGAGCTAGATGGATTGATTTGATGATTACCTGTTCTCATAGAATATCAGGGTTGGTATTGGCAACTGGTATTGGCCACTGTTGGAAGACAGGATACTGGGCTAGATGGACCTTTGGTCTGATCCAGTATGGCAGTTCATATATAATATGTACCATGTTAATTTTTATTATTCTATTCAAGGCCACATTAATAATTTGTGGGCCACAGCCCCCAGACCATGATCTTGCCCCTGCACTCTGCCCAGAGGCTCTATCTGAGCTCAGTCTCTTCCTTCCAACACCCTGCCCAAACTCCATCCTGAGGCTCTGCCCCCAAGGCCTCACCCCCACTCAGCCTCTTCCCCCGAGGTCCCACTCGCCACTTGCACAGGAGGGGAGAGAGCAGAGGAGAAAGGGTGGACCAAGGGAAGGAGGGGCGAAGAGGAGCCAGCCATGTGCAGGGCCTCGGGAGGAAGAGGTCAAGCAGGGGTAGGGCCTCAGGATACACAGGCAGAGCCAGGGGAGGAGCCATGGTCTGGGCACCGGGGCCACTTCTGAGTTTGCACGTGGTGCCATTGGAAACTTGGTACTGATTCTATTTTTTAAAATCAAAATGTCATGTGATACCAAGTCAAATGCTTTATGCCAAGACTAGGTATACTGCATAACTCCTTTACCAACCAAACTTGTAAACTCATTAAAAAAATCAAGTTAATTGACAGGATGTATTTTCCATAAACCCATATTGATTGGAATTCATTATATTACCCTCCTTTCATTCTTGATTGAGTACATTAGCTGCTCCATTATCTTGCCCAGGTTCAATATCAAACTGAGACTCTGTCACCAGGTTCCTTATTCACCATGGTGGAGGGGGGCTTTTCTGGGGATTAGCTGTGCTCGGTCTGACACCCCTTCTGGCTTCTCGCTTGCACTGTGGCCCCTCTCGTTGTCCAGAAGTTGCAGTGCTTTGTCTCTGTAAATGGGGATGGCGCTCTCTTCATGGCTTGACCCTCCGGCCAGGTCGCTCTGTGTTTTCCCCTTCCAGGGTGTCAAAGTCTTATCAGCCTGCCTCTCTGGGTATCATTCTCAGCAGTCCTCTAACTCAAAGCCCTGCCATTTCCCCCAGTGGCTGATAGGGGAACCCAGGCCCACCCTTTACTCCACGTTCCAGCTCAGGGACCCTCTAATCAGCAGACAACCTTGATGCCATTTCTCTGAGCCTTCCCCTACCCCACCTCTATCAGGCTTCAACTCCACCACCCTTCTAGTAAACTCATGAATCCCAGGGCTTCTCCTCTCCCCCAGGTTTCCTCCTTTCCCTCTCTAATGCTGCCTTTCTGCTGCCAACTCTCTGCCTTTGTACTAGCCCTGCCTAGGGTGACCAGACAGCAAATGTGAAACACCAGGATGGGTGTGTGTGGGGGTGGTAATAGGAGCCTATATAAGAAAAAGACCCCAAAATCAGGACTGTCTCTATAAAATCAGGACATCTGGTCACCCTAGCCCTGCCTGTTCCTTCTACACAGGGCTGGGCTCCATCATCAATCAGGGGTTGCTTAGCAAACCTTATTCCTCTCAGGCATGGCCAGCAGGCTAATTGACCCCTTCTCAGCCTCAGTCCTTTCCAGGCTAGTGTGGGGTGAACACCACATCACACAGCCTGGTAATTATCTAGGTCATCCTATTTCCCTTTCTTAAATATTGGCACAACATTAGCTTGCTTCCAGTCCTTTGGAACTTCCGCAGTGTTCCAAGACTTATTGAAAAATCAATATTAACAGTCCATGGAGCTCTAGACAGATCTTTAAAAAATCTTGGTTGCAAGTTATGTGGACCTACTGACTTTAAAATATCTCACTTTAGTAGTGGTTGTTTAAAATCCTCCGGAGATACTAGTGGAATGAAAAGAATACCATCATCATATGATATTATATCATCTGTTTCTCCCCTACCCCCAAATACAGAACAGATTTTTTTATTGTATACTTCTGCCTTTTCTGGATTGACAGTTCTACTATTTCCATTGAGTAATGGACCAATACTATTCTTGAGATTCTTTTTGTTCCCAAAATATACTTTAAAAAACTTCTTTTGTCCTTAACTCTGCTGGCCATAGAGTTCTCCTTGTGTCCTTTTGTTTCCCTTATCAATGTTATACAGTTCCTAGTTTCTGATTTGTATTCATTACTGTCAGCTTCCCTTTTCTTCTGTTTTTATATATCATTCTTTAAAGCTGTCTCCATTTCCCCTCTAAATCAGATTGTGTTTTAAAACCAATATGACCTAATTCCTTGATTGTGGCTTTCGGGGAATCTGGTAAGGTGTTCTTAAATGATTATCATTTACATTTTTCTGATTAAATATGGAATTCCCCCATGTTGACTGCAGCACTTCTTGAATCAGGAAATTGTCATCTGCAATATTTAGAAATTCTAAGAATGTTTTAGTACCAGCAATGTGAGAACTTGAGCTTATATTACTCAAATTGAAGTCTGTGTGAAGAAGCTCACATTGCACCTGTCCATGTTATGTCTGAGAAAAATTATTTCACGTTTTCATTAAACTTTCAATTTAATGCATCATGAAATCAAAAATAAACCTGGCAAATAACATTGATTGTGTTTGTCATAGTCTCATGCCAGACTAAATCAAATGTTAATATAACATTTCATTTCACACAAAGAATTCTTGGACATTTTGGCCCTTCTTGTGTCCGTCTGTGAAAAAAATTCACTGTGGATCTGATCCAAAGCTCACTCAAGTCAACGGTAACCTTTCAATTAACCTCAGTAGGTTCTGGATCAAGCCCTATATTCACATTAGAAACAGTGGGTGAACTCTTGGTTTCATTGTAGTCAGTGGGAGCTTTGTCACTGACTTCAATGGGGCCAGGATTTCAATTTGAGCGTGAAGACACGCAGCACTGTATCTGTCAGATAGAGCTATTGCCGCTGTTAAACACAACAGTACTAGTGTTTCTAATATGCACACATGCACCACTCTTCCTCTAATTGGATTATAGCATGATATACAGAAAATTGTTCATTCATTAATTTTAGTGTTTGCAGTACTCAAAATGTACAACTATAATTGGTAGCCAGGTATTCTTTTAAAAAATGGAGCAGTTATCTATGCCAGCAAAGGGCTAAACTATGCCAGCAAAGAGAAACTTCATCTACAATGAAATGTAGATGGGTAGAGAGAGTATATCTTGCAGCTGATTTTTGCCTCAGGTCTTGTCATACTATTTGTTTCAGATATTGCAGGCCAGGTCTGATGGTTAAAGTAATGCCAAGCAGGGCCGATGCAAAGAAGTATTGTGCCCTAGGCAAAACTTCCACCTTGTGCCAACCCCCCCAGCTAACCCCACCCCCCCATGGCAGCTAACCCAGCCCCCCCACCCTGGGAGCCCACCCTCCCCTGCCCGGACACCCCCCCTCCCAGCAGCTACCCCCCTTCTGCAGCTAACCCCGCCCGGGGAGACCCCCCCCCCCGTGGCAGCTAACCCTGCCCATGGAGACACCCCACCCCGCGGAAGCTAACCCCACCTGGGGAGCCCCCCTGCGGTAGCTAACCCCGCCCGGGGATCCCGCCCCAGCTCACCTTGGCTCTGCCTCTTCTGCTGAGCATGCTGGCGTTGCTCTAATTCTCCTCCCCTCCCAGGCTTGCGGCGCCAATTGGAGGAGAATTAGAGTGGGGGCTGTGTGCTCAGCGAAGGAGGCAGAGTGGAAGTGATCTGGGGCAGGGAGTGGTTCCCCTGTGTGCCCCCCACCGTTACTGTGGGCGGCCCTCCCCCTGCCCCAGCTCACCTCCACTCCACCTCCTCGCCTGAGTGGGCTTTTAGGCACCCCCAACTACTAGGCCCCCTAGCCAGCTGCCTAGTTTGCCTAAATGGTTGCACCAGCCCTGGTGCCAAGGCAAGGACAAAAATCAGTTTGCATTTTTAGCTTTGCCTCTTAGTTACTGAGAGCAGCAGGTACCGAGAGCAAAGTGAAGTCAAAGGTCCAGATAAATGCAAATAAAGACTAACCGAATTTTATTTAGTCTTTGCTCTAAATACTGTCTGGCGTTCCTAGTTGCAAAAATGTGGCAGGACTGAGAAGCCTGTTTTGAGTGAGAGAACAATATTATAATCTAGCAAAAAGAATGAGGAGTACTTGTGGTACCTTAGAGATTAACAAATTTATTTGGGCATAAGCTTTCGTGGGCTAAAACCCACTTCATCGGATGCATGCAGTGGAAAATACAGTAGGAAGATATATAAACATAGAGAACATGAAAAAATGGGTGTTGCCATACCAACTATAATGAGACTAATCAATTAAGATGGACTATTTTCAGCAGGAGAAAAAAATTGTAGTGATAATTAGGATGGCCCATTTCCAACAGGTGACAAGAAGGTGTGAGTAACAGTAGGAGAAAATTAGCATGGGGAAATAGGTTTTACTTTGTGTAATGACCCATCCACTCCCAGTCTTTATTCAAGCCTAATTTAATGGTGTCCAGTTTGCAAATTAATTCCAATTCTGCAGTTTCTCGTTGGAGTCTGGTTTTGAAATTTTTTTTGTTGGAGAATTGCAACTTTTAGGTCTGTAATTGAGTGACCAGGGAGGTTGAAGTGTTCTCCGACTGGTTTTTAAATGTTATAATTCTTGTCTGATTTGTGTCCATTTATTCTTTTGCATAGAGACTGTCAGGTTTGGCCAATGTACATGGCAGAGGGGCATTGCTGGCACATAATGGCATATATCACATTGGTAGATGTGCAGGTGAACGAACCTCTGATGGTGTGGCTTGTGTGATTAATAATCTAGTCCT
Organism: Gopherus flavomarginatus; assembly: GCF_025201925.1. Lineage (NCBI taxonomy): Eukaryota > Metazoa > Chordata > Testudines > Testudinidae > Gopherus > Gopherus flavomarginatus. Next base: position 274,534,287 of record NC_066617.1, read on the forward strand.
TTCCTGAAAGCATCAACATGTTTTAGGTCTACTCTACTCAACTACTAAAGCTGGGGTTTTCAAAGGAGCCTGAAGGAGTAAGGGCACAAAATCCCATTGACATTCAAGGGGATTTGAGGGGCCTTATTCCTTTAGGTTGGGATTTTCAAAGGAGCCCAACTTACTTACCTGCTGGGCCAATAATAATTCATCCAGAATCAGGGTCAGCTCCAAGCACCAGCCCAGCCAGCAGGTACTTGGGGTGGTCAACGGAGAGGGGCGGCACGTCCAGCTCTTCGGCGGCAATTCAGCGGCAGGTCCCTCACTCCCTCTTCAAGCAAAGGACCAGCTGCCGAATTGCTGCCAAAGACTGAAGCGGCGGCAGTAGAGCTGAGTGCAACTTTTTTTTTTTTGCTTGGGGCGTCAAAAACCCTGTAACCAGCCCTGTTCAGAATGAACACTTTTTTCCATAACCCTCTTCATGTTTTATAATGACATTTGACAGTAAAATATAAGAGCAAGACAACAGACAATCAAAGGAATTTCTCTTTCTGGGGTAATTTGATTTCATTTTTCCCACTGATTAGAAGGAAATGTCTCTACTGACATTGGTCAAATGTTTGCATATTTCTAGCTTTCCTGAATGAATGTACATGCTTTCAGAGGTCTTACTCTTCTATAGCATCCATGAAAAGGGTCAGATTTTTAAGTTGTGAACTTCATTTGTCAAAAAACTATCTTTATCTTTTACTTTCATTGCTAATAAGCTACTCCGATGGATATACTATGTAAGGAAATAAATTGGCTGTATTAGGCTTAGATCTGCTTGGCACATTGCAGCCAAAAAGCTTAAATAAGAATAATGCACAAAGGGCCAAATTCATCCTTTGTGTAACTCTATTGACTTCATTTGACCATTTGTTTAACATTGACAATTCTTTTGTACCCTATCCAATACAATACAAATGTATTTTATCGACAGTCTTCAATTCCAACTGTATTCCATCATGCTTGATAGAGTTACATATCACAATTACAGGGAAAATAAGTAAAAATAATAATAGGAGAGAAACTAAGAGGTTTAAGTAATATGGAAAATATGTTTTCAATGGAGATTTGAAATAAGATAGGAAGTTGACAAAGTGAAGAAAAATAGACAGGTTGTTCCAGACAACAGGGGCTACAGTGAAAAAGTTCTGACATTTAGATAGTAGTAAGATTGTGTTGAAGGTCAAGGAAGAGGCCAGTGTTAACCAAGAAGAGGAAGCAGAGACAAGTGTGAAAGCATTTTCTGCGGCAAGTCCATGGAGAGTTTTTTAAAAAAGGGGACAGTGCTTTTTAACTGGATTTTGAAAATCCATGTGCATCATTTGAGTTTTCAGAGAATATAATTGATGTGGGTACATGAGAAGGTAGCCAGCGAAATTTAGTGCATGTTGGATCATAGAGACCTGTGTCCTCAGATGGCCATAGAGAGAGGAATTTCCATTACTGAGGTTTTAGCAGCTGTGGTGTTGGCACTGTTCCTAAGGTGTGGTGGTCAAATTTGCAAATGTGAGAGGGTTCTGAACAGTGGCATTGTGTGCCACAATAGACTGTATGAGTTCTGGAAGAAAAAAAGATCAGGTGTAGTATTCTTAAATATCTCTTACTTCATCTATCAGGCAGCTGTAACCGGCCTTTGTAGGCAGAGGGACTCAAATGTCTTTAGTCTCCTACTAGTACAATTTTATAATCTTACTGTATGATCATGTCAAACCTTCCAGGGACAAGTTTAACAAAAATTAAAATACTAATAAAAAGAGAAAGCAGAATTTAGATCCATATACATAAAAACATTACCCATTATTGAAAAGTTATAGATAAGCTTACAGGAGAACAAATAAATTTCTAACCATCTTACAAAACGTTAACCATAACAAGAGCCCACTAAATAACTAACACAGCAGCGCCGGCGCTTCCATTAGACGACCCTAGGCGGTTGCCTAGGGTGCCAGGATTCGGGGCAGCATTTTGTGAGCTCCCCATGGGGCGCACGGGAGCTCCTGCTTCTGCTCCCGTCGCGCTGCCAAAGAAGGACCTTCTGCCGACGTGATGAGGAAAACAGCGGCAGGCAATTGAGCAGCTCAATGACTGCCGCTGTTGCCTGCAGCATTTCGGCGGAGGGTCCTTCTTCGGCGGCGCGATGGGAGTGGAACCGGAAGCTCCCGTGCGCCCTGTGGGGAGCACACAAAATGCTGCCCCCCGAATTCTGCCTAGGGCACCAGAAACCCTGGCGCCGCTCCTGAACACAGGGAAATTAGGCTAGATTCAGTCCAGAGTCTAGGCCAGCAAAAAGACAGCATAATGTAGGCCCTTCGCAATAAAAAGTCTACTATGAAGAGGTTTCAGTGGTGGAATGCAGGATCAGCCCAAAAAGTAGGTGATAAGACATGTGCAAGGCAGCCATGAACACAATTTGGTTCAATACTTCCCATCTGCAGCCTCCAACAGCCCAGTAAATGTAAAGTGGCCGTCCCCTAGCAGAATACTTGAGCCAGGGCTGGAGCAATACTACGATCTGCCCTCCCTAGGGGTGGATCTCCTCCTGAAACACACTGGCTGAGCTGCTGGCAATGGTATAGTTTACAGCAGAGGTAGGCAACCTATGGAACGCATGCCGAAGGCAGCACGTGAGCTGATTTTCAGTGACACTCACACTGCCCGGGTCCTGGCCACCGGTCCGGGGGGCTGTGCATTTTAATTTAATTTTAAATGAAGCTTCTTAAACATTTTAAAAACCTTATTTACTTCACATACAACAATAGTTTAGTTATATATTATAGACTTATAGAAAGAGACCTTCTAAGAACGCTAAAATGTATTACTGGCACGCAAAACCTTAAATTAGAGTGAATAAATGAAGACTTGGCACACCACTTCTGAAAGGTTGCTGACCCCTGGTTTACAGCATCAAGAAAACTGAACCTGTATCATTAAGTGCTCTCAAGTCCTGGCTCTTTTAGGCTGAGCCAGACTCCTACATATTTACATAATTCTGATACCAAGCAAAGGAAGACCCTTCAGCATTTCCTTAGTGAGCTGGTATAACAGTAGAGGCGCCACTGACATCTCCCAATTGGCCAAAACTCAGAAAATTGGCCACTTAAAGATAAGGATAAAATCTTACTAGAGCTATGCTGCTGGGTTCAGAGTAGCAATGAGGCAACCTCTATAAATAGGGATAGGACATGTTTTTTTCAGCCCTAACATAGATTTCTTCATTTGAAGACTTGTTTCTTATTAAGCTCTTCATTCCTGACTTCTCTGTGACCACCTGGAAATAGTAATTCTTAAGAATCAAATGGTAAAGAGACCCAGGTATTCTCCTGGCATAGCAGACAGCAGAGATGACCGTAGGAACCTCTGCTAAGCTTCTCTTGAGAGGGCAAACCCCAAAGAGTTAGTTCCGGCCTTTGTTTTAGCCCTTCTGTATGCATTGAACAAAGTTCCAAAAGTGGCTACTATATTTCAGTGTTTCCAAGAGACCGCCCCACACAGTGAAGTCAGAAGCCTTCTCAACACTGAACTGGTCATAGCTCTTGGGACTTGCCTACCATCCCTGACAGACAAAACAACTTTATCTGATTTATGGCTGTGTAACATCCCTGAACAAACTCAGACTGGTCAGCAAAATATATTTCTGACAATGTTTTGTGGTGGGGGCACCATCTCATCCTCTTTGCATGCAAAGGGGGAATTCCCAGTCCACAAATAGGTTCACTGTACTGTTCTAGGTGCCAGAGTTATAAAGCCCAATGGCCAAAGTCAATAGGATCACCCTTATCCACAAGACAGTAAGGCCTAATGGCCACAATCAATTGAGTTGGCCTTATTGTCAGGGTGGTAACTGAGGCCAGAGTCAATTGATTGGCCTTATCCACAGGGTGGTAAGGCCTACTGACCAAAATCAAGGATAACAGGCTTCCACCTAGATGTGGCCAGGGTAAGGGGACCCAGGTCCTCCCTGCTCCTACGAGTCCCAGCCCAGGACTCTGTCAGTGGTGAAGATCTCCACCACTGAGTCAGAAGCAATCTGATCACAACACGCTGACTGTTCTCAGCTCTGCATCTGGCATCCCCCCCGGGCTACTTCCTACCATGTCCCTTGTAGTCATGGTTCAGGCATCTCTGGGGTCTCCAGACTCGTCAGCACAGATGGCTCCCAGTGATCTTGGGTTCTCCTGGATGTCTGCTGGTGTTTGGATCTCCACCTGGGTCTTGGCATTCCTGGCTTCCGCTGTTGGAGCCTCTGGAATTTCTTGGGCTGGAGCCTGCAGCAAACATCCTTCCTCTTCAGCTGTCAGCCCAGACTGATCTGGGCTTCTCACTTTTAAACTAATGCTATACTTGGAGCATGCCCAGTAGGGCTTGGTGGGGGTGGCTTCCTCAGTCCACAATGCGGAGATAACCCTTTCCAGTCTAGTGCGCAGTGGGTGCATCTCATCACAGCCAGGCAAAAACCTGCCTGCTCTTCCGGTCAATATTGTGAAGTGGAAAGAAGGTGGTCCTTGCCTGGTCTAAGCAACACCATGAAAGATTGCTCTCTAAATGCCTAAAAAACCTCTCCAGCATCTTTCCTTTGGCAAAAGCCTCACAATATATTCCAAGAAAAGAGGGTCTCATTTAATGTATCATTTGTTAATATACTCATTTGGGGGAACCCTTCAGATCTCAAAGCCTTTTTCCCACTTAGCATGAATGTCATGTTCCTGATCTCAGTTGCTAAGATAACTGAGCCCAAAGCTAATCATTATGCCCGTGTTATGAAAGGTAATTTAACTTCAGCTAGGACAAGAAAGTTGTGATGGGTTCAGTAGATAGAGGCTGCTCAGATGAGTAGAAGTCTCTATAATATTATGTGAATACATTACCCAAATTCTGACTTTAGTGGGAGTTTTGCTTGATTAATACAGAGAATTTGACTCTTTGTTTATGGGCAGAACTTTACTCATAGGAATAGTTCCATTGAAATCAAAAGGCTATTCATGTGAAAAAAGTTATGCATATACATAAATGTTTGTAAGACCTTAATGTAGGGGAATCAGTGTGACCTTATTCTGAAAAATGATTCTGTAAAAATGATATTGTGGGGTCTGTGCTAATTGTCTCCCTGTGATTTCCAGATCAACTATATTCAGTTTACAAGGAAAAAGCTGTTTGTTTGTTTTTCAAATTGCCACTGATGCAAATTCATCTTGGAATCTAAGAACAAAGTGACTTCTTTCTGTCTTATGAACCACCAGCAGCAAAGATACTGCAGCCAGAATTTAGTTACCAATCACGCTGATTACATATGAGCCAGAATGGAATCCAACTCGCCCAAAGCTATAACTTCTGCAAGGCCAACAAGATTAAAAAATAGCAGAAATTTATTTTAGTCACTGAAGTAAATTAATATGACTCTGATTTCAAATGGAGTGCAGATCAATTGAGTAAGAAGATACCAATTTTACAGCCTCACTTTTCAAAGTAGGACTACATTTTAAACTCCTTGTTTATGGTCCACATTACTGGGGATCCCGTTGTGAGTTGGACCCTGCAGCTGCCCTGTCCATGGAGTTTCCTTTGATTTCAGCAGGAGTTCTGTGTATAGCGTAGTTGTAGGATCAGTCCCACAAAAATTATTAGAACATATTCTAGCCTTACCAAAAGCATTAGATTTATTTTTTTAACTATTTTTTTAAATTTTAGAAGCACTGAAAGCTTCCAAACCTAGTAAAATCTTTAACTTAAAATAGCAAACCATATAACCCAATATATGTATAAAAAGTTTATTCTCCAGCTGAGTTTTTGTATGCCAAATTCCAACCAGAATCACACTTTTACAGCCAGATTATAAAATATAAACCTAGAAACTAGTGCTTCATGGCGGAATCATTACTAGACACTTAAAGTTGTGCTACCAGTGCTCTAATAAAAAAAAAGGTGAATATTATTGAAAAATAAAACTATTGAACATTTTGAAGCACTCTTTGCAAGCATATAACTGAATCTAGCATATATGGTATATAGGTAAAATTTGTTTTCTCTCTACTTGTGTGCTTGTACTGGTGAGGTGGTAGATAATAAGCAACACTCACAAATCTGAGGAACTATACCACCTAGAAAAGTGTGTTTGAGATACTACAGTGTCTGCCAACTTTTGACAACTGAAAGTAAATGTGGAATTGGTGGCTGATACCTGCACAAAGAAAACTGTCAGCTTCCCGGTTTGTATATGGAAAAGCTTTAGTGCACAAACAAAGCAGTAAAATCACAATGTGGCTCTATAAATATAGTGCAGTGATAAGTCTATTGAGCTTATGAGTCAGCTTTTCACTTCGTTGGAATGATTAGGTGCAGATTGCTATCTGGCTAGCCATTATTCGTCTAATACTTTTTATCTCTCTGACTTGCCATCTTATTATTAAATTCAAATAACACAAATTAGGAAGAATTATAGCATTTACCTGCTCTATTGCTGCTCTAAGCTGTGCTTGAAAAATAAAAACAGCCTCTTAAAACTATACCTAACTTTAGGGAGAGCAAAGATGAAATAGAATTTATCAAATCACAAGAGTGGAATATTACCGATCACTTAAACAGGCTAATAGAATTGAGGAGATTGTAGTTGTTTACTTTAAACATACTCAACTTTCCAAACTTAATATCTGGAAACTGAAAAGATACTGTGCATTCTAAAATTTAAACTGCTAGAATGAAATAATAAAGTTTCAGTTAAAGTGTATCATTATTTTTATCTTTACAATGTAATGCAGCTACTCATTTTGCTGTATTGGAAGCAAAAGAATGCATCTGAATTTGCATTATATCATAATTGACAAGTCCAATGCAAGTAAATTACATTACACAGGATCATTTTCTCGTTATTCTTAGAAATTATATTGATACTACTGCATCATCTGAGCAATTAACATATACATTACTACCTACAGGTTCAATATAAATCCAGGTAAGTAAATTCAGTTAAATCTTCCACTCTTAATTAGGAATGTCAAGGTTCTAAAATTGTGTATGATGTTAGGTACCATGAGCCCTGTCCTGCTCCAACAGTATCAGTCCCATTGTGTGCATATACTTAGGCACCATAGGATGTGTGAAGGATGGAGTGGAAGCCTAAACTCTACATTCACTCCTAATCGGAGTCTGCAGGTTCAAATTTACTCCCAGGGAAGTCAACATCACCTCGTTCACACCTCTTAACAGCAAATTACCATAGAAATACAGACCTTTAACTACGCACTGCATGTGTATTCTATAACAGCCAGTGGCTACCACAAGCGTTGCGTGGAAAGAAAAGCACTTTGGAAACTAGATCTTTGTATGTAGTGTTTCATTTAAAACTAGAAAAATGTACTCAACCCAAATCACAGCAATTTATCAGTCTGAGCAAGAGTGTCAAATAATTTATAACCAATAAAATCTTTTATTTTTTATTAGTTTTTCACTTTTTGGAATCCTACCAAATAATCAGAAACATGCATTTGTGAAGTCAGCCATTTGCAAATGATGACTTTTTTTCAAGAGAGGAGTCAGTGAGATGGGGCATACTTGTGCTGTCAATTACCTAGAGGCTTATTTTTCTTATTCTTTCACAGAGGCATGAGTATATCAAGATGCACGTGTTCATTGATCTGACGTCTCCGAGGGATTTGAGAGGCAACGATGAACATTTACCTTAGAAAATCTCTTGAAGCCCCTCTCCCACCCCCCAACCTGTGTTTATCAGCCATTCCTGTCAGCGGCGAGAGCCTTTCTTTACGTGGAGTGTCTGTGAAAAGCTAAAAATGTTTGTACATTCATCATTTCTCCACAGATTCACTGTTGTCCCTTGTGAACCACAAGCTCCAAATAGGATCACAACAGTCCACAAACTAACGCATGGCCGGACTAAAAACTGTTGCCACTCTGTCCACGTCAATCAAACTGGCAGGTCTACACCTAGCCCGTAAGAAGAGACTCGTGCTTTTTATTTTTGAATCATTCTTCTTTGTGCTCCTGTCCACTGTCGTTTTTCTGCCACACGTTGTCCGATACAGCTCGGCTCTCGGGGAGTTGTTGGACAGTAGAATACCATGGAGCGCTGCCTTTCACTATCTAGAGCACTCGGCTCTAAGGGCGTGGAGGGAAGTCCCGTTCCCCTTGTTATAATCACCGATTGGAGTAATATCTAAAACAGGAGAGCAGAGAGGAAAATGAAACATCCTTCTTAATCATTCAGAAGGCGGACCCCGTACTCCTTACACGAATTTTCTAATCGAGTTAATGAGAATGTTTGTTGGCAGGCTAAGGAGGAAAGGATCGGGCGCCTATCCCACATTCGTCTAAGGGTCTGGAATTTGATTGGCAGTAGCAGCCAAAGGGTGGCTCTTCTCTCTCTTTAAACTCCTTGTCACAGCTTTCGTGGGTTCTCACGGTGGTCGGGGCCATGTAAATAATGTTCTCCCTTCCTCCCCTTGCACTGAAATACAGGAAGGAACTGATTGTGCCGGCATCTGATCTAGGCAAAAAGAGCTATGGGATTATTTTCCCCCAATAAAGGATGCCATCGAATGCTTGCAATATGAAATTGCTCCTTGGTTAATACAAATGAGATGATTTGAAATATTGACTTTTCATTTCAGAGCAGGAAACTCTTGGCGATGGCTTGAAAAAAGTGACCTGGAGAGCAGTAATACCTACGCTGGCTACAGCCACTCTTGGTCACTTTTTCAACCTTCAAGAAATAGGATTTCCTTTCTAAGGCAGTCAATGCTAATAGATAGCTTAATCTCCCTGCTTCTGACAACCGATGGTAACTTTTTCTCAGCTAAATGGATTGTGAGGGGTAAAAGTTTGCAAGGTGGATTTGAAGATTGAGAGGAATATGTGGTAAAGGGATAATATATTGAATATGAAGACAGGGTAGGTACATTTTATGTGTAAATTATTCAGGGCATTTTAACTGGCAAGATCTTCAACTACTGTAGAGAGACAGGTGCAGTATAGTCAATGGAGCTGTACTGATTTTCACCAGTTCGGGCTGGCTATCAGTTTGGACATGTGTATATGCAACACATCACACATACAGAGAGAGAGAGAAGAGAAAATATCTCATATCTTTACTTCAGGCTTCTGAAAATGTCTTAGTAGCATGAAAACGGTAGGATTATATGTTCCAGAGTAGTAGCCGTGTTAGTCTGTATCCGCAAAAAGAGTAGGAGTACTTGTGGCACCTTAAATGTGTTAGTCTCTAAGATGCCACAAGTACTCCTATTCTTTTTGGTAGGATTACAGTTTTTCATAATGGATGAAGATCTGTTATGATCATGGATGATCACAGCCCGCTCAGTCGATAGACCCGGCTGATTAACCATATCTGAAGTTTGTGCTCTTCCGCCCATTGGCTGACTTTTGAAAGGAAGTGCTTATAAAGACAGCCCCTCAAACAAATAGTTTCACCAACACAAGCGCATAGTTGATGTGAAACGAACTTTTCACAGAGCTACTTTTACTGTGGCAACAAAAGAAATCCCCTCATATATTTCCCCACACGCCTTCCCCCAATGATTGCTGAAACAGCATGGGAACGATCGGGGGGTGCTGTCTCTCGCGCTGAGTGAAGGGATTGTGGCTGCCATCTCAACTGTTTCTCCAGCTTTGACTTTAGCTGAGATCTGTCGGTGTACGCCTCGGCCTGATATTAACGTGGGAAAGAGTTAATGGTGTATTGGAGTTCGTACTTCCACATACCACAAAGGTAAGTCGAAACCAATCTGCCGAAGTACAAACAAGGCGAGCGAGTTCACCCTGACTGACAGGCCAACTTCTTATACACATTCAGACAGATCGGCTTGGGGTGAGTGCGAACTAGCATATCAAGAAGTAAAGAAAATATGCAAATCGAAGAGCTCACGCCGCTGCCAAAAGCACGGGTTGTGGGTTTTTTCAACGGGGAGAGAATTGTTTCATTGGGCAAAAGTAAACAAAATCTTGGCAACGAACTATATTTAAATACGTAGTCTTGGGATCAGTGCGATTAACTCCCGTTTCCTTTGTATAGGCGTAATGTTGACCTTTCTCTAGGTACTGAGTGCAGTCGGTGTAGTGTAGCTACACAATTATCTCCAGCCTAGTACATAAAGAGCAAACTAGCAGTGTGCTTTTCACAAGGTTTAGAAAAAAACAACCAACACAAACGTATAAAGGGGCTGCTGGCAGCGAGCGGTGCCTGTTATCGACTTAAAATGTGCTGTTTAAAACAACTGGCCACCTGACAGCAAGTTGCTCCGGTGACCCTAAATTGGAGTCAATCTCCTTCCTGGGACCTTTCCTCTGTGGCAAAGGGAGTCTGAGGAAGGGTATCTCCAGGATCAACAGGCAAGGAGAAAGGGGGACTGTCCGGCTGTGTAACTCAATAAGTGGGGGAGGGAGAGATCATGAACATTTTATCGAAATAAACTCTCTCCGCCTAGTGAGAAGCAGACGATTTGCTGGTGCCGGACGTGGCGGCTCTTCGGAGTTGGGTAATATGTGTTTCGACACCAACTTAGCTGACGAGTGCTGCGCAGACTCCGCTTCTGCCCGCCAGGCCAGGCTCTGGTGTCTCCACCCCCCTAACCTGCAGTGAAGTGAAAGGGAGGGGAATGCTGTTTAATCAATGGCTGGGGGTGGGAGCCGGAGCTCCCGCTGTCCCTCCCTCTCACTAGCCCCGCCGGGCCCCACGTACCCCTGCACACAGATACACACACACACTGTACATGCAACACATAGCCAGCCCACATGCACACGCAGAGAGAGCTTTACCTGCCTGCCTCTGGCTGCCGCTGCAGAGGGGCAAAAGGAGGGAGCGACTGAGACTGCTGCAAGCCACACTAGGGACTTTATAACCGGCTCCACTTCTGCCTGGCTGAGATCGCCGAGCATTTTAATTAGAAACCCCCGCGCCCTCTCTTCCCTCCCCCGCCCGCCCCCAAGTCACTCTCTGGCCAGGCAAGCCCAGAGAGCCCCGAGCAGAGGAGGAGCCAGGCAGAGGGCTAGCGAGCCGGAGTGGAGCTGCCCGGGAGCCCGCATGAAACTTGGCGAAGTTAGTTGGAAGCTCTGGGAGCCGCCGCCGAGCTCCAAGTTGGAACCTGATCCCGGGACTCGGCGCTGAGCGGGGTCGCTGGTTCCTGCACGGCTCGCGTGCGCTCTAGGGGCCGCAGCAGGAGGCGTCGCTGAGCCCGGACCAGAGTGCGGGACAATCCCCGCAGCAGGCGAAGGAGAAGAAGCGAGTATGTCCGAGGAGAAAGCAGCTCGCAGCGGCTCGCCGGGGGCAGAGACCTGGCTGTGAGCGGAAGGGACCCGGCTAATCGCCAGCCTCGCGCTAAAGCCCGAGGAGGAAAGCGGACAGCTCCCGCCGCCCTGCCGCACGCCCTGCGTCCTGAGAGCGCCGGCCCGCGGTTTGTTTGCAGGCTCGCCATGGGTAGGACTCTGTGATCATTGCTTGGCTCGCGGCTCGCCCTGCACGGAAGGAAGCCGCCGTGTCTCCCCTGCTCCCCCCGGCCCCTGTCAAATGACAAGTCCCCGAGAAGAGTTGAGCTAGTGGAAGGGGAAGGGGGGATGTTTGCACTTTTCCGTTGTTCCCTTTGAACTCTGGGGGCACCAGCATCCAACTCGAGCGGCGTTTGGAGAGAGTTTCAAAATCCTGCTTGAGAAAAGAAAGAAACTTCCCGGTGGAAAGAAGAGACCCGAGCCCGGGACAGTCTCCTGGCTGGGGGCCAGCTCTGGACAGAGAGGAAAGCGGTGCACAGGGGGACCTGCCTTTTGGGACATCGGCTTTCAGGGTGCGGAGAGGAGCCCGAGATTGGGGCCGTCTGGAGCCCAGCAGCCCCCAAGTGCGGGACTTTTCCTCCCGGGAGGCCGAAAGGGAGGAGCGGCCCGAAGTTGGTGCTGCAGTTCCCGGGCTTGTTCTGCTGCAGAGCAAAGATTGATTTTCTGCGGGCTGCGAGCGGCCGGGGAGAGGTGACCGGGGCAGGCGGCCGCCAGCGCGGGGTGGGCTGCAGCCTGCAGCAGCTGCAGGGCTTGCCGGGGGCCAGCATGTCCAAGCCGGTGGATCACGTCAAGAGGCCCATGAACGCCTTCATGGTGTGGTCCCGGGCGCAGCGCCGGAAGATGGCCCAGGAGAACCCCAAGATGCATAACTCGGAGATCAGCAAGCGCCTGGGGGCCGAGTGGAAGCTGCTCACCGAGGCCGAGAAGCGGCCCTTCATCGACGAGGCCAAGCGGCTGCGGGCCATGCACATGAAGGAGCATCCCGACTACAAGTACCGGCCCCGCCGGAAGCCCAAGACCCTGCTCAAGAAGGACAAGTTCGCCTTCCCGGTGCCCTACGGCCTGGCGGATCCCGACCACCCGCACGGGCTGAAGGCGGCCGGGCTGCACGGCGGGGCCGGCGGGGGCCTGGTGCCCGACTCCCTGCTGGCCAACCCGGAGAAAGCGGCCGCCGCTGCCGCAGCAGCCGCCGCCCGGGTCTTCTTCCCCCAGTCGGCGGCCGCCGCCGCAGCAGCCGCCGCCGCCGCGGCCGCCAGCAGCCCCTACTCGCTGCTGGACCTGGGCTCCAAAATGGCAGAGCTCTCGTCGTCCTCCTCCGCCTCGGCGCTGCCCTACGCCTCCTCCCTGGCCTACCCCGGCGCCGCGGGAGCCGGCGCCTTCCACGGGGCCGCCGCCGCAGCTGCCGTCGCCGCCGCCGGGGGGCACACTCACTCGCACCCGTCCCCGGGCAACCCGGGCTACATGATCCCCTGCAACTGCAGCGCCTGGCCCAGCCCGGGCCTCCAGCCGCCCCTCGCCTACATCCTGCTGCCAGGCATGGGCAAGCCCCAGCTGGACCCGTACCCGGCAGCCTACGCGGCGGCGCTATGACAGCCCCGCCGTGCGGACAGAGCCGAGCGGCGGACTCCCAGGCTCGGGTCCCGGGAGAGCCGCCGGGCCCTGGGGGCAGCTGCGGACTCGCCGACGGGGAAGGTGCAAGGGTGTCCGTGTAAACGGGAGCGTTTCTGCCCTGCGCTCCTGCCGCAAACTTCTCGCAGGTAGTGCCTGGCTGGCCCTCCTCGGACCTGTTGCGTGTTGCCCAGACACCATTGAGAAGAAACTCCCTAGCTAGAGGTGGCTTCCCCATCTGCCCCCCCCCCTTTTTTTTTTGGAATTGTCGTGTGTTGCATGCAGCCTTTGCAGATACGTGAGCTGAAAGGGCTTGTTCTCTCACTGGTTTCTCCCTAAATTAATCTTCCTTTGCCTGGCTTGGCTCTCCCCCCGCCCCCCCTGCAAATCTGTGCTATTTTAACTTCTCCAAAACGTCCTCACCGCAACACCACCACCGCCAAAAAGGGGGCAAATTGTTGACAGAGTGGAGGGATAAATCTGGCGTTTGGATCTGAAATGTTTCCTCTGTTTTATATCAAGTCCTATGCGAATGGAAGCAGGAAACACACACACACAAAATAGACTGTAAGGTGAAATACTGTCCCTCTGATCTCCCCAGCCCCTCTGATCTCCCCAGCCCCTCCGATCTCCTTAACATAGCCCACACGACTTCCTGAAGTCCTCTTGTATGGGACATTCATACAAATTTCATTCTTAATTTACAGCCTGTGTCTCTTATTTTTCCCGATCCTTAGGTCTCACCTTAAGACTGTAAATTTGTAAATTTCTGTGGAAACGTTAGGTCTTTGATTGAACATACGTTGCTTCCTTAGCCCACATTTGAGTCAGTTTTAGACTCAAACAAAACAAAATGAACGCCTTTCAGAGTAAATACAAATATTGCGTCGCCATTTAAGGATCGCAATTTTATCTAAGGTTAAATCAGACTTTTTGTCTGAGTGATAATTATATATTTATTATTTAGCTTAACTGAAACAGAGGTTGTTTTGACAGCAGAAGAATATTCTCATGTTCAAAGAACCGTTCCCTATCAAACATGAAGTGTTTAAATGTGTGTTTTGGAGTACCCTTCCTACCTGCTTAGGTTATTTTTAGAGCAACTGCAATTCAATTGCAAATAATGGTTTAAAAACAAAAAAATAAATTT